>NC_057800.1:584836711-585109557 GCF_018294505.1 Triticum aestivum
CTCCTTAGTTTTTGGTAATCAGGATTCAGGAATCCCCTTGTTTGCTTGTGTGACCGGTTGCCAGAAAAATGAATATCAGGTGTACTGTTGCACACAATTTCTAGTGCAACCACATAATTAACCGTTACATGAAGAATGCATATCCTAGAAAAAGGGACTCCAAAAAACCAATCGAATTGCACATCCACATATAGTACACAACTATGAGCAGTTAAGCAACAATCCTAGCATCACTATCCAGAAAATATACTTACCCCTTAAACTAACTGACATGTCTTCGCTGTAGTCTCGAACGCCTGTTTCTAGAGGGCGATCATTCACATAGAGAGAGTAGTAGTGATTTATTCCAATAAAATCTAAAGAACCCTTTATAAGTTCAGACTGAACTTCCGTGAAGGGTGGAAGGTGAGAGCCAACATTCTTCTTCATTACTTGTGGGTATTCCCCAAACACCAATGGATCTAGTATCTTGCCAGTACACACTTAACTTAAGATCTCAACAATGCACGTATTATGCAGGTTAAATGCTTCTAGTGACAAAATGGAGGTACAATATCATACCAGCCGAAGAAGAAATCTTTACATCTCCAAGTTGCATCTAAATCCACAGTGGAATTTGTCAATGGATAACTCCAGAAGTAGTACATACTTATGCCAATAACTCCTTTTTGCATGGCCTACATCCAAAAAGGCTCCTTACTTTTTTATGAGCCTATACTTTGGAAACATTTGCACCATGACAAGGAAATAAGAAGAATGTAATATCTTTTTAGATAACAGAGAACAAGAGTCTACGTACATGATGTCCCTGTTTTAAAGGGGACAGGCCCAGGAACCTAAACAAAATAAATCGAATACTCCCCCAAGAAATACTACCCTCAGTGTGTAGCCAATGCTGAAACATGTATTATGAAATAGATGAATTACGACATGGTTAATGCATAATGACTAAAATGGTGCCTCCACCCTTGAGGAAAGCTAAACTGGTGCGGTCCCGATGAGCACTTTGCAGCTTGGTTCCTTGGGGGCGTTCTCAGCTCCGCCTAGGCTTTGGTGCGACCGAGTTGTTCCTGTGAGCCCTGTGGTGACTCCGTGCGTGACGAAGCCTGTTGAGATGGGAGAGGGGCAGGAGGCCCCTCCCTCTTCTCTTACCTTTCCCCCGGCTATGGTGGAGGTGGCTGCGACGGTGGTCTCGGTTGGAGGTGACGGGCAGGAGGCCCGGAGCTCCGAGTTTCCGTGGCCGTTGGCGCCGAGGGCGAGCTTGGCGCTCCCTCCCTTGACGCCGGATGCTTGCAGAGGAGCAGGCGTGCAGGAGGCCGCCGTATCCCCTCCTGCCAGGACGCGTCCTGCTTCGGAGGGCAGGTCGGGTGGCGTGGCCATTTCGTCGCCACACTCCCCGAAGCGCCCTAGGCTGGTCTCGCCAGTCTCGGCTTTCGGTGGGACTTCCGTGGACAGGCCGCAGGAGTTGTCGTCGTCTTGTGGTGCTACGCCGGTGGTACCGGCCCGGGTCACCGCTGTTGGGGGATGGGCAGGAGGCCTTTCCCCTAGCAGAGCTTCGCGCAAGGAGGTCATCGCCTTTGGTGGGATCCCGGATCCTGTCTCTGAGGGGAGGCGGATCAGCAGGAGGCTGCATGAGCAGCCAGACGTTGATGACATGCAGCTGAGGTGTGCTATGAGGGAGGCCAAGTTGCGTGACATCGAGACCTCCACAGGTATGTCTGTTAATAAGTCGAATTCAATTATGCATTTTACCAATGATGAAATTGTTCACAATGCAAAACAACTAGGAGTATCGCTTGGTAATAATGATATGGAGATATCTAGGTCAGTTAATGACATTATGGATTTGGAAGCTGAACGAACATTAGAAATGATTCGTCACATAGCTGCCGTTAAACCTATGAATGAGTCGGCGATTGATGCGCTTGGGGTTAGGACTCTTGATGGTTTGTGTGCCGATCTTGACCCTGCTTTACCGGAGACGGAGGAGGAGGAGGGGTTTTGATACGTCTCCGTCGTATCTACTTTTCCAAACACTTTTGCCCTTGTTTTGGACTCTAACTTGTATTATTTGAATGGAACTAACCCGGACTGATGCTGTTTTCAGCAGAATTGCCATGATGTTGTTTTATGTGTAGAAAACAAAAGTTCTCGGAATGGCCTGAAACTCCACGGAATATCTTACAATAAATAATAAAAAATCCTCGCCAAAGATGAAGACCAGGGGGCCCACACCCTTCTCACGAGGGTGGGGGGCGCCCCCCCTAGGGCGCGCCCCCTACCTCGTGGGCCCCTTGGAGACCCCCCGACTCCAACTCCAACTCTATATAATTGCTTTCGGGGAGAAAAAATAAGAGAGAAGAAATCATCGCGTTTTACGATACGGAGCCGCCGCCAAGCCCTAAAACCTCTTGGGAGGGCTGATCTGGAGACCGTTCGGGGCTCCGGAGAGGGGGATTTGTCGCCGTCATCATCATCAACCATCCTCCATCACCAATTTCATGATGCTCACCGCCGTGCGTGAGTAATTCCATCGTAGGCTTGCTGGACGGTGATGGGTTGGATGAGATTAACCATGTAATCGAGTTAGTTTTGTTAGGGTTTGATCCCTAGTATCCACTATGTTTTGAGATTGATGTTGCTATGACTTTTCTATACTTAATGCTTGCCACTAGGGCCCGAGTGCCATGATTTTAGATCTGAACCTATTATGTTTTCATCAATATATGAGAGTTCTAGATCCTATCTTGCAAGTCTATAGTCACCTATTATGTGTTATGATCCGTTAACCCCGAAGTGACAATAATCGGGATACTTACCGGTGATGACCGTAGTTTGAGGAGTTCATGTATTCACTATGTGCTAATGCTTTGTTCTGGTTCTCTATTAAAAGGAGGCCTTAATATCCCTTAGTTTTCATTAGGACCCCGCTGCCACGGGAGGGTAGGACAAAAGATGTCATGCAAGTTCTTTTTCATAAGCACGTATGACTATATTCGGAATACATGCCTACATTACATTGACGAATTGGAGCTAGTTTTGTGTCACCCTATGTTATGACTGTTACATGATGAACCGCATCCGGCATAATTATCCATCATTGATCCGATGCCTACGAGCTTTCCATATACTGGTTTACGCTTATTTACTTTCCCGTTGCTATTGTTACAATCACTACAAAATACCAAAAATATTACTTTGCTTTCATTACTCTTTTGCTACCGTTACCATCACTATCATATTACTTTGCTACTAAACACTTTGCTACAGATACTAAGTTTCCAGGTGTGGTTGAATTGACAAATCAGCTGCTAATACTTGAGAATATTCTTTGGCTCCCCTTGTGTCGAATCAATAAATTTGGGTTGAATACTCTACCCTCGAAAGCTATTGCGATCCCCTATACTTGTGGGTTATCAAGACTAATTTCTAGCGCCGTTGCTGGGGAGCATAGCTCTATTCTTTGAGTCACTTGGGATTTATATCTGCTGGACACTATGAATAATTTGAAAGATCCAAGAACCAAGATTTATCCCTCAACTACGAGGGGAAGTAAGGAACCGCCATATAGCTCTGCACTTGATTCACCTTCTGTTATGAGTAAGCTTGCGACACCTAAACCTGCTTCTGCTATTCGTTCTGATATGTCGCATGTTATTGATGATGCTACTTCTGCTATGCATGATACTTATGATGAAACTACCTCTATGCATGATACTACTATGCCACTTAGTGATTTTCTCGAGGAATGACTTGCTAGGGCTAGAGAGATTGAAAATATTGAATCTGATTATGAAGATGAAAGTGATGATGAAGAATCACTTGTTATTCCTGAGGGTTATTTATTTGATCAAGAAGCTAATTTAGCTATTTTAGCTTGCAAAGATAGATATGAAGTCAAAAGGTTATTAGCTAAATGGAACAAGCAATCTCTAAATGCTAGGATGAGACCTGACCCTGCTTTTGCTACTTCACCTATCTGTGTTGCTGATAAGGATTATGAATTCTCTGTTGATCCCGATATAATTACTTTGGTTGAATCTGATTCTTTTCATGGCTATGAATCTGAAACTATTGTAGCACATCTTACTAAATTAAATGATATAGCCACCCTATTCACTAATGATGAGAGATCTCGCTACTTTTATATCCTTAAAATATTTCCGTTCTCATTAAAGGGTGATGCTAAGATATGGTTTAGTTCTCTTGATCCTGGTTGTGTGCGTAGTCCCCAGGATATGATTTACTACTTCTCTGCTAAATATTTCCCTGCTCATAAGAAACAAGCTGCTTTAAAGGAAATATACAACTTTGTGCAAATTAAAGAAGAGAGTCTCCCACAAGCTTGGGGGAGGCTTCTCAAGTTACTTAATGCTTTGCCTGATCATCCTCTTAAGAAAAATGAAATACTTGATATCTTTTACAATGGACTAACCGATGCTTCCAGAGATTACCTGGATAGTTGTGCTGGTTCTCTTTTCAGGGAAAGAACACCGGATGAAGCTGAAATCTTATTGAATAATATGTTGACAAATGAAAATAATTGGACACCTCCGGAGCCAGCTCTTGCTTCAATTAGTGATCCTATTCCTAAACCAACTCCGAAGAAGAGAGGTATTCTATTTCTCAGTCCTGAAGATATGCAAGAGGCAAAGAAATCTATGAAATAAAAAGGTATCAAAGCTGAAGATGTTAAGAATTTACCTCCTATTGAAGAAATACATGGTCTTAATTTACCGCCTGTTGAAGAAACATATGATCTTAATCCTTTATTCATTGAAGAACCTCTAGACGTCGATAACCCGACACAGGTAGTAAAGGTAAATTCTCTCTATAGATATGATAAAGCTGAAATCCCTCCTGCTAAAATTGCTAGTCAATGCTTGGATGAGTTTGATAATTTTATGTTTAAGAAAGAAGACTTCAATGCTTATTTTGGTAGACAATTAAAACAAGATGCAGATATGATTAAATACTTGGGTGATTATATGGCTAATATTAGAGGTGAACTTAAACTTGTTAGCAAACATGCCTCTATGGTTACCACTCAAGTAGAACAAGTACTTAAAGCTCAAAAAGAATTGCTCAATGAGATGAATAGTAAGAAATGATTATGATGTTAATGTGGCTACTAGAACTGGTAGAATGACGCAGGAACCTTTGTATCCTAAAGGCCACCCTAAGAGAATTAAGCAAGATTCTCAGAGAAATAATATTGATGCACCTAGTTCTTCTAAAAAGAAGAAAAAGAAAAATGATAGAATTGTGCAAACTTCTAGTGAACCTATTGCTGAACCACCTGATAATCCAAATGATATCTCTATGTCTGATGCTGAAACACAATCTGGTAATGAACATGAACCTAATGAAAATGTTAATGATGATGTTCATAATAATGCTCAACCTAGTAATGATAATGATATAGAAATTGAACCTGATGTTGATCTTGATAACCCACAATCAAAGAATCAACGTTATGATAAGAAAGAATTTGTTGCTAGGAAACATGGTAAAGAAAGAGAACCTTGGGTTCAGAAACCCATGCCTTTTCCTCCCAAACCGTCCAAGAAAAAGGATGATGAGGATTTTGAGCGCTTTGCTGAAATGATTAGACCTATCTTTTTGCGTATGCGATTAACTGATATGCTCAAAACAAATCCTTATGCTAAGTACATGAAAGATATTATTACAAATAAAAGGAAGATACTGGAAGCTGAAATTTCCACCATGCTTGCTAATTATACTTTTAAGGGTGGAATACCAAAGAAACTTGGAGATCCAGGAGTACCTACTATACCATGCTCCATTAAAAGAAACTATGTTAAAACTGCTTTATGTGATCTTGGAGCCGGTGTTAGTGTTATGCCTCTCTCTTTATATCATAGACTTGACTTGAATAAGTTGACACCTACTGAAATATCTTTGCAAATGGCTGATAAATCAACTGCTATACCTGTCGGTATTTGTGAGGATGTGCCTGTTGTAGTTGCAAACGATACTATTTTAACGGACTTTGTTATTCTTGATATTCCTGAGGATGATAGTATGTCTATTATTCTTGGAAGACCTTTTCTTAATACTGCAGGGGCTGTTATTGATTGCAACAAAGGCAATGTCACTTTTCATGTTAATGGTAATGAGCATATGGTACACCTTTCGAGGAAACAACCTCAAGTTCATAGTATCAATTCTATCGGAAAAATTCCATCGATTATATTTGGAGGTTTTGAATTTCCTCTTCCTACTGTCAAGAAGAAATATGATATTCTTATTATTGGGGATGTGCATATCCCCGTTGAGGTAACCTAGTGTTATTCAAAATTTCTCCGGCTTCATGTTAATCGGAATGAGTTTGTTAGCAAGACTTGATCAACCTTGTTAGTGGATTCCTTTTGACGAGCATGAGATGGATGAAACTAGAAGCACAACCTTCTGTACCCTCTCTATACTTTCTGTTATTTAGTTGAAATAAAACAAAATAAATAATTTTCTTCTGTTATCTGATTATCCATGCAATATAAAAATACCTCGAAAATAAAGTTCTCCAAATGCCCTGAAAATTAAATATGATTTTTTCTAGAATATTTGAGGATTTATGGAACAAAGAACACACCAGGGGGGCCAACCACCTTGCCACGAGGGTGGAGGGCGCGCCCCCTGCCTCGTGGGCCCACAATGGCCCTCCTCCATTTATTCTTTCAGCCACACACTTCATCTACCTCCCCCAAACGCGAAAAACTAGCTCAAACCCGAGTCCAAGCTCGTTTTGCTGCCATTTTTGATCTCCTTGCTCAAAGCACTTCTCACAAAACTGCTTGGGGAGATTGTTCCTTGGTATGTGACTCCTCCATTGGTCCAATTAGTTTTTGTTCTAGTGCTTTATTCATTGCAATTTTTTCTACTTAGGTGACCCTATTCTTGAGCTTGCATGTCAAATTTATATGGTCAAAAGTAGTTTTGATGCATGATATAGGCCCTAGGCACTTGTAGGAGTAGTTGCTATCAATATTATTGAGTTTGGTTTACTTTTATTTTGAAGTTACTAAAAATTTCAGAATTTTCAGAAAATGATGAGGAGATTATTGAGGGGCTCATTGAGCCAAAGCTCGAAGGAAAAGGCACCGAAGCCTAAGTATAATTTGCCGCGCACCGCGGAGGTTCGGGCGTGTGAATGGCCTTCCGAGGATTTCTTGAGAGCAGCCGGGATTTATGAAGATTTTCATGAATTGGCTCATAATCCAGGCCTCACCGCTTTCCTCCACGACCAATGCGATCAGTATCTCTTGCTCACAAATACCTTTGTGCAAAACTTTCATTTTCATTCTAGGAACTCACCACCTATGGTGGAGTTTCATTTATGTGATGAGCATAAGGAGATGTCACTTTATGATTTCTGTCGGATTTGTTTAGTCCCTTTTGGGGGCAAGACAGAAGAACCACATCATGATGACGTGGAGGGATTTATTAATACTATCACTGTAGGGGAAACTAGGAAGGTTTCCGATGCATGAATCACTAGCATACATTTTCCTGTCTTACGTTACTTTGCATTATTTGCTAGTCGTTGCTTAATTGGTCGCGGAAACTGTGGAAACCTTAGTATCTCTGATATTATTATTTTGCTCCAAGGTTTATACAGTGATAACACTTTTAGTATGGGCGACATTATTGCTAGACGGTTAAGTATGAACCGTACTAAGGGTCCCATCTTTGGAGGCATCTATGCTACACGCCTAGCTGCACATTTTAACATACCTATTAGGCATGCTAAGAAGGAAGAAAAAGTGTTGCCTCGTGTTTATTTAGATTATAAAAGTATGGTGGCACATGATTTCATTGTTAAGAATAGGGCAGGAGAGCTTAAATATCAATTGTTCTTTAATAAACATCATCCTGAGACCATTACCTTGCCTGCTCCTGCTTTGTTTGATTTGACTGTAGGCAAGTACCTTGTTCCGTTGACGGCTATCCATGCATACCGGAACCCTGCACCAGCCGAGGAGCCAGAACCGGAACCACAATTTGATCCTTCACGACAGTCTAACTATCAGTGGGATCCGGAGATGATTGCCAGCCAGTGGCAATCGGAGCCTTCTTCTTCCTCATCGCAGTACGACCCCAACTATTATTATGGATATCAGCCAGGCCAGCCGTGGCCATAAACCAACTTAGGCCAAAAGCCTAAGCTTGGAGGAGTACATATTTCTCACCAACATTACATTTATGTTCACACACACTCATTGCTAGATGTCGGTGCTCATACTTTTTCATTGTATCATCCATGCTAGTTTATTTCCTTTTATGCTTTCTTCTTGTGTGTTTAATAAACCTTAAGAAAAAACCAAAAAAATTAGTTGTAGCTCTTAATTGATTTACTTTCCATGCTTGTAGTAGTAATTAAAAAGAAAACCCAAAAATATTTCCTGTTCTTCTTTTGCTTGTTGGGAGCTTTCCCATGTGAATAGTTTTATTTCTTTTCTTTCTTTGGGGGTCAGTAGGAGAAGACCATGATTAAATTGTTGAAGTGGCTCTTTTATGCATTATTGTTTATCTGACAGAAGAGCCGATATTGCCTTGTCTTCTCTTGTTTATTGAATGCCTGCAGATTCCAGCTTAGTCCAATGCACATGCACTCTTATTATTATTCACATCGTTTGGTCGTGTAGGTGAAAGGAAATTATGATGATATATGATGGACTGACTGAGATGAGAAAAGCTGGTACGAACTCGACCTCTTTTGTTTTTGTAAATATGATGAGTTCATCGTTCTTGATTCAGCTTGTTATGAATAAACATGTTTGCAATGACAATTAGAGATCATAGTTGCTTGTGCCATGCTTGATTAGCTATGAGTTATAATGGTTTACCTTGCGTGCCAACATGCTATTAAAATGGTTATGATGTGGTATGATAGGGTGGTATCCTCCTCTGAATGATTTAAGTGACTTGACTTGGCACATGTTCACGCATGTAGTTGAAACAAATCAACATAGCCTTCACGATATTTATGTTCATGGTGGATTATATCCTACTCATGCTTGCATCCAATGTTTATTAATTTTAATGCATGTACATGACTGTTGTCGCTCTCTAGTTGGTTGCTTCCCAGTCTTTTGCTAGCCTTCACCTGTACTAAGCAGGAATACTGCTTGTGCATCCAAACTCCTTAAACCCCAAAGTTATTCCACATGAGTCCACTATACCTTCCTATATGTGGTATCTACCTGCCGTTCCAAGTAAATTTGTATGTGCCAAACTCTAAACTTTCAAATAATCATCCTGTTTTGTATGCTCGAATAGCTCATGTATCAACTAGGGTTGTCTGTATCTTCCATGTTAGGCGGGTTATTCTCAAGAGGAGTGGACTCCGCTCCTCACTCACGAGATAAATGGCTGGTCACCGGGATGCCCAGTCCCATGCTTTATGCAAATTAAATCAAAATAATTGCAAACAAAACTCCCCCTGGGACCTGATGTATGTTGGAGGCACTCATTGTTTCGAGCAAGCCATGGATTGATGTTTGTTGGTGGAGGGGGAGTATAAACTTTACCATTCTGTTTGGGAACCGCCTATAATATGTGTAGCATGGAAGATATCGTCATCTCTTGGTTGTTATGTTGACAATGAAAGTATACCTCTCAAAATGTTATTCACCTCTATTTCAAAATCGAGCTCTGGCGCCTCTACAAATCCCTGCTTCCCTCTGCGAAGGGCCTATCTGTTTACTTTTATGTTGAGTTATCACCCTCTTATTAAAAAGCACTAGCTGGAGAGGCAACTGTCATTTGCATTCATTATTGTTAATTTATATTGGGTGTGGCTATGATTGGATCCCTTTTACCATGAATTACAAGGTCTAGTCAATCCTTGATCTTTAAAGGTGCTCTGCATTTATGTTTTGCGGTCTCAGAAAGGGCTAGTGAGATACCATCTTGTTATATCATATTATGATTGTTTTGAGAAAGTGTTGTCATCCGAGTTTTATTATTATGGCTTGCTAGTTGATTATGCTATTGATATGAGTAAACTTGAGACCTATGCGTTATTGCAAATGTGGTTAGTTATAATCTTTACTGAAAACTTGAATGCTAGCTTGACATATTTGAAGGAAATATGCCCTAGAGGCAATAATAAAGTTATTATTTATTTCCTTATAGCATGATAAATGTTTATTATTCAAGCTAGAATTGTATTAACCGGAAACATAATACATGTGTGAATACATAGACAAACAGAGTGTCACTAGTATGCCTCTACTTGACTAGATCGTTAATCAAAGATGGTTATGTTTCCTAACCATGGACAAAGAATTATTATTTGATTAACGGGATCACATCATTAGGTGAATGATCTGATTGACATGATCCATTCCATTAGCTTAGCACCCGATCGTTTAGTATGTTGCTATTGCTTTCTTCATGACGTATACATGTTCCTATAACTATGAGATTATGCAACTCCCGTTTACCGGAGGAACACTTTGGGTGCTACCAAACGTCACAACGTAACTGGGTGATTATAAAGGAGTACTACAGGTGTCTCCAAAGGTACATGTTGGGTTGGCGTATTTCGAGATTAGGTTTTGTCACTCCAATTGTCGGAGAGGTATCTCTGGGCCCTCTCGGTAATGCACATCACATAAGCCTTGCAAGCATTACAACTAATAAGTTAGTTGTGAGATGATGTATTACGGAATGAGTAAAGAGACTTGCCGGTAACGAGATTGAACTAGGTATTGGATACCGACGATCGAATCTCGGGCAAGTAACATACCGATGACAAAGGGAACAATGTATGTTGTTATGCGGTCTGACCGATAAAGATCTTCGTAGAATATGTAGGAGCCAATATGGGCATCCAGGTCCCGCTATTGGTTATTGACCAGAGACGTGTCTCGGTCATGTCTACATTGTTCTCGAACCCGTAGGGTCCGCACGCTTAAGGTTTCGATGATAGTTATATTATGAGTTTATGAGTTTTGATGTACCGAAGGAGTTCGGAGTCCCAGATGAGATCGGGGACATGACGAGGAGTCTCGAAATGGTCGAGACGTAAAGATTGATATATTGGACGACTATATTCGGACATCGGAAAGGTTCCGAATGATTCGGGTATTTTTCGGAGTACCGGGTAGTTACGGGAGAAGCAATGGGCCTTGATGGGCTTTAGTGGGAAGAGAAGAAAGGGCCAAGGGGCTGCTGCGCCCCCTCTCCCCTCTGGTCCGAATTGGACTAGGGAAACGGGGGCCGGCCACCTCTCCCTCTCCTCCACTTCCTTCTCCCTTCCTCCCCTCTTGGTGGACTCCTACTAGAACTTGGAGTCCTAGTAGGACTCCACATCCTGGCCGCACCAACCTTGGCCGACCTCCTCCTCCTCCATCCTTTATATACTGAGGCAAGGGGCACCCCAAAGACACAAGTTGATCCACGTGATCTTATTCTTAGCCGTGTGCGGCGCCCCCAGCCACCATAGACCTTGATAATATTGTAGCGGTGCTTAGGCGAAGCCCTGCTGCAGTAGTACATCAAGATCGTCACCACGCCGTCGTGCTGATGGAACTCTTCCTCGACACTTTGCTGGATCGGAGTCCGGGGATTGTCATCGAGCTGAACGTGTTCTAAAACTCGGAGGTGTCATAGTTTCGGTGCTTGATCGGTCGGGCCGTGAAGACGTACGACTACATCAACTAAACGCTTCCGTTGTCGATCTATCGGGTACGTAGATCACACTCTCCCCTCGTTGCTATGCATCACCATGATCTTGCGTGTGCGTAGGAATTTTTTTGAAATTACTACGTTCCCCAACAGTGGCATCCGAGCCTAGGTTTTATGTGTTGATGTTATATGCATGAGTAGAACACAAGTGAGTTGTGGGCGATATAAGTCATACTGCTTACCAGCATGTCATACTTTGGGTCGGCGGTATTGTTGGATGAAGCGGCCCGGACCGACATTACGCGTACGCTTACGCGAGACCGGTTCTCCCGACGTGCTTTGCACATAGGTGGCTTGCGGGTGACAGTTTCTCCAACTTTAGTTGAACCAAGTGTGGCTACGCCCGGTCCTTGCGAAGGTTAAAATAGCACCAACTTGACAAACTATCGTTGTGGTTTTGATGCGTAGGTAAGATTGGTTCTTGCTTAAGCCCGTAGCAGCCACGTAAAACATGCAACAACAAAGTAGAGGACGTCTAACTTGTTTTTGCAGGGCATGTTGTGATGTGATATGGTCAAGACGTGATGAGATATAAGTTGTTGTATGAGATGATCATGTTTTGTTGAAGTTATTGGCAACTAGCAAAAGCCTTATGGTTGTCTCTCTATTGCATAAGATGCAAGCATCCAATAATTGCTTTACTTTATCGCTATGCGATAGCAATAGTTGCAAGAGAAATTGTTGGCGAGACGACTACGTGACGACACATTGATATAGATCAAGATGATGGAGATCATGGTGTCATGCCGGTGACGATATAGATCATAACAGTACTTTGGAGATGGGGATCAAAGAAGCAAGATGATGATGGCCATATCATGTCACATATTTTGATTGCATATGATGTTTATCTTTTATGCATCTTATCTTGCTTTGAGTGGCGGTAGCATTATAAGATGAAATCTCACTAAATTATCAAGAAGTGTTCTCCCTGAGTATGCACCGTTGCGAAAGTTCTTCGTGCTGAGACACCACGTGATGATCGGGTGTGATAGGCTCTACGTTCAAATACAACGGGTGCAAAACAGTTGCACACGCGGAATACTCAGGTTATACTTGACGAGCCAAGCATATACAGATATGGCCTCGGAACACGGAGACCGAAAGGTCGAGCGTGAATCATATAGTAGATATTATCAACATAGTGATGTTCACCAATGAAACTACTCCATCTCACGTGATGATCGGACATGGTTTAGTTGATTTGGATCACGTAATCACTTAGAGGATTAGAGGGATATCTATCTAAGTGGGAGTTCTTAAGTAATATGACTAATTGAACTTAAATTTATCATGAACTTAATCCTGGTAGTATTTTGCAAATCATGTTGTAGATCAATAGCTCGCGTTGTTGCTTCCCTGTGTTTATTTTGATATGTTCCTAAAGAAAATTGTGTTGAAAGATGTTAGTAGCAAAGATGCGGATTGGATCCGTGATCTGAGGTTTATCCTCATTGCTGCACAGAAGAATTATGTCCTTGATGCACCGCTAGGTGACAGACCTATTGCAGGAGCAGATGCATACGTTATGAACGTTTGGCTAGCTCAATATGATGACTACTTGATAGTTTAGTGCACCATGCTTAACGGCTTAGAATCGGGACTTCAAAGACGTTTTGAACGTCATGGACCATATGAGATGTTCCTGGAGTTGAAGTTAATATTTCAAGCAAATACCCGAGTTGAGAGATATGAAGTCTCCAACAAGTTCTATAGCTAAAAGATGGAGGAGAATCGCTCAACTAGTGAGCATGTGCCCAGATTGTCTGAGTACTACAATCGCTTGAATCAAGTGGGAGTTAATCTTCCAGATAAGATAGTGATTGACAGAATTCTCTAGTCACCATCACCAAGTTAGTAGAACTTCGTGATGAACTATGATATGCAAGGGATAACGGAAACGATTCCCAAGCTCTACGTAATGCGGAAATTGACGAAGGTAGAAATCGAGAAAAACATCAAGTGTTGATGATAGACAAGACCACTAGTTTCAAGAAAAGGGCAGAGGAAAGAAGGGGGACTTCAAGAAGAACAGCAAGCAAGTTGCTGCTCAAGTGAAGAAGCCCAAGTCTGGTCCTAAGCCTGAGACTAAGTGTTTCTATTACAAAGGGACTGGTCACTGGAAGCGGGACTACCCCAAGTGATTGGCAGATAAGAAGGATGGCAAAGTGAACATAAGTATATTTGATATACATGTTATTGATGTGTACTTTACTAGTGTTTATAGCAACCCCTCAGTATTTGATACTAGTTCAGTTGCTAAGATTAGTAACTCGAAACAGGAGTTGCAGAATAAACAGAGACTAGTTAAGGGTGAAGTGACGATGTGTGTTGGAAGTGGTTCCAAGATTGATATGATCATCATCGCACACTCCCTATACTTTCGGGATTAGTGTTGAACCTGAATAAGTGTTATTTGGTGTTTGCGTTAAGCATGAATATGCTTTGATCATGTTTATTGTAATACGGTTATTCATTTAAGTAAGAGAATAAATTGTTGTTCTGTTTACATGAATAAAACCTTATATGGTTACACACCCAATGAAAATAGTTTATTGTATCTCGATCATAGTGATACACATAATCATAATATTGAAACCAAAAGATGCAAAGTTAATAATGATAGTGCAACTTGTTTGTAGCACTGCCGTTTAGGTCATATTGGTGTAAAGCGCATGAAGAAACTCCATGCTGATGGGATTTTGGAATCACTTGATTATGAATCACTTGATGCTTGCGAACCATGCCTCATGGGCAAGATGACTAAGACTCCGTTCTCTGGAGCGAGCAACTGACTTATTGGAAATAATACATATTGATGTATACGGTCCGATGAGTGTTAAGGCTCACGTCAAGTATCATTATTTTCTGAACTTCACAGATGATCTGAGCAGATATGGGTATATCTACTTGATGAAACATAAGTCTGAAACATTTGAAAAGTTCAAAGAATTTCAGAGTGAAGTGGAAAATCATCGTGATAAGAAAATAAAGTTTCTACGATCTGATCGCGGAGACAAATATTTGAGTTACGAGTTTGGTCGTTAGTTAAAAACAATGTGAAATAGTTTCACTACTCACGCCACCTGGAACACCACAATCTAATGGTGTGTCCGAACGTCATAACCGTACTTTATTAGATATAGTGCGATCTATGATGTCTCTTACCGATCTACCACTATCATTTTGGGGTTATGCATTAAAGACAGCTGCATTCACGTTTAAAAGGGCACCATCTAAGTCCGTTGAGATGACACAATCTGAACTGTGGTTTGGCAAGAAACCAAAGTTGTCGTTTCTTAAAGTTTGGGATTGTGATGCTTATATGAAAAAGTTTCATCCTGATAAGCTCCAACCCAAATCGGAGAAATATGTCTTCATAGGATACCCAAAGGAGACTATTGGGTACACCTTCTATCACAGATCCGAAGGCAAGACATTCGTTGCTAAGAATGGATCCTTTCCAGAGAAGGAGTTTCTCTCGAAAGAAGTGAGTGGGAGGAAAGTAGAACTTGATAAGGTAATTGTACCATCTCCCTTATTGGAAAGTAGTTCATCACAGAAATCTGTTCTTGTGACTACTACACAAATTAGTGAGGAAGCTAATGATGATGATCATGTAACTTCAGATCAAGTTACTACCGAATCTCGTAGGTAAACCAGAGTGAGATCCGCACCAGAGTGGTACGGTAATCCCATTCTGGAAGTCATGTTACTAGACCATGACGAACTTGTGAACTATGAAGAAGCGATGGTGAGCCCAGATTCCGCAAAATGGCTTGAGGCCATGAAATCTGAGATAAGATCCATGTATAAGAACAAAGTATGGACTTTGGTTGACTTGCCAGATGATCGGCAAGCCATAGAAAATAAATGGATTTTCAAGAGGAAGACGGACGCTGATAGTAGTGTTGCTATCTACAAAGCTAGAATTGTCGCAAAAGGTTTTCGACAAGTTCAAGGTGTTGACTACGATGAGAGTTTCTCACTCGTGTCTATGCTTAAGTCTGTCCGAATCATGTTAGCAATTGCCGCATTTTATGAAATCTGGAAAATGGATAAACAAAACTCCATTCCTTAATAGATTTATTAAAGAAGAGTTGTATATGATACAACCAGAAGTTTTTGTCAATCCTAAAGGTGCTAACAAAATATGCAAGCTCCAGCGATCCATCTATGGACTGGTGCAAGCATCTCGGAGTTGGAATATACGCTTTGATAAGTTGATCAAAGAATATAGTTTTATACAGACTTGCGATGAAGCCTGTATTTACAAGAAAGTGAGTGGGAGCACTACAGCATTTCTGATAAGTATATATGTATGACATATTGTTGATCGGAAATAATGTAGAACTAATCTGCAAAGCATAAAGGAGTGTTTTCAAAGAAGTTTTTCAAAGAAAGACCTCGGTGAAGCTGCTTACATATTAAGCATCAAAATCTATAGAGATAGATCAAGACGCTTGATAAGTTTTTTCAATGAGTACATACCTTGACAATATTTTGAAGTAGTTCAAAAATGGAACAGTCAAAGAAAGAGTTCTTGGCTGTGTTACAAGGTATGAAATTGAGTAAAGACTCAAAGCCCGACCACGGCAGAAGATAGAAAGAGAATGAAAGTCATTCCCTTTGCCTCAGCCATAGGTTCTATAAAGTATGCCATGATGTGTGCCAGATCTATTGTATACCCTACACTATGTTGAGCAAGGGAGTACAATAGTGATCTAGGAGTAGATCACTGGACAACGGTCAAAATTATCCTTAGTGGAATAAGGATATGTTTCTCGATTATGGAAGTGACAAAAGGTTCGTCGTAAAGGGTTACGTCGATGCAAGTTTTGACACTAATCTAGATGAATCTAAGTCTCAATCTAGATACATATTGAAAGTGGGAGCAATTAGCTAGAGTATCTCTGTGCAGAGCATTGTTGACATAAATATTTGCAAAATACTTACGGATCTGAATATAACAGACCCGGTGACTAAAATTATCTCACAAGCAAAACATGATCACACCTTAGTACTCTTTGGGTGTTAACCACATAGCAATGTGAACTAGATTACTGACTCTAGTAAACCCTTTGGGTGTTGGTCACACATCGATGTGGACTATGGGTGTTAATCACATGGTGATGTGAACTATTGTTGTTAAATCACATGGCGATGTGAACTAGATTATTGACTCTAGTGCAAGTGGGAGACTGAAGGAAATATGCCCTAGAGGCAATAATAAAGTTATTATTTATTTCCTTATATCATGATAAATGTTTATTATTCATGCTAGAATTGTATTAACCGGAAACATAATACATGTGTGAATACATAGACAAACAGAGTGTCACTAGTATGCCTCTACTTGACTAGCTCGTTAATCAAAGATGGTTATGTTTCCTAACCATGGACAAAGAATTGTTATTTGATTAACGGGATCACATCATTAGGTGAATGATCTGATTGACATGACCCATTCCATTAGCTTAGCACCCGATCGTCTAGTATGTTGCTATTGCTTTCTTCATGACTTATACATGTTCCTATAACTATGAGATTATGCAACTCCCGTTTACCGGAGGAACACTTTGGGTGCTACCAAACATCACAAGGTAACTAGGTGATTATAGAGGAGTACTACAGGTGTCTCCAAAGGTACATGTTGGGTTGGCGTATTTCGAGATTAGGTTTTGTCACTCCGATTATCGGAGAGGTATCTCTGGGCCCTCTCGGTAATGCACATCACATAAGCCTTGCAAGCATTACAACTAATAAGTTAGTTGTGAGATGATGTATTACGGAACGAGTGAAGAGACTTGCCGGTAACGAGATTGAACTAGGTATTGGATACCGACGATCGAATCTCGGGCAAGTAACATACCGATGACAAAGGGAACAACGTATGTTGTTATGCGGTCTGGCCGATAAAGATCTTTGTAGAATATGTAGGAGCCAATATGGGCATCCAGGTCCCGCTATTGGTTATTGACCAGAGACCTGTCTCGGTCATGTCTACATTGTTCTCGAACCCGTAGGGTCCGCACGCTTAAGGTTTTGATGACAGTTATATTATGAGTTTATGAGTTTTGATGTACTGAAGGAGTTCGGAGTCCCGGATGAGATCGGGGACATGACGAGGAGTCTCGAAATGGTCGAGACGTAAAGATTGATATATTGGATGACTATATTCGGACATCGGAAAGGTTCCGAGTGATTCGGGTATTTTTCGGAGTACCGGGTAGTTACGGGAGAAGCAATGGGCCTTGATGGGCTTTAGTGGGAAGAGAAGAAAGGGCCAAGGGTCTGCTGCGCCCCCTCCCCTCTGGTCCGAATTGGACTAGGGAAAAGGGGGCCGGCCACCTCTCCCTCTCCTCCACTTCCTTCTCCCTTCCTCCCCTCTTGGTGGACTCCTACTAGGACTTGGAGTCCTAGTAGGACTCCACATCCTGGCCGCACCAACCTTGGCCGGCCTCCTCCTCCTCCATCCTTTATATACTGAGGCAAGGGGCACCCCAAAGACATAAGTTGATCCAAGTGATCATATTCTTAGCCGTGTGCGGCGCCCCCAGCCACCATAGACCTCGATAATATTGTAGCGGTGCTTAGGCGAAGCCCTGCTGCAGTAGTACATCAAGATCGTCACCACGCCATCGTGCTGACGGAACTCTTCCTCGACACTTTGCTGGATCGGAGTCCGGGGATCGTCATCGAGCTGAACGTGTGCTAAAACTCGGAGGTGCCGTAGTTTCGGTGCTTGATCGGTCGGGCCGTGAAGACGTACGACTACATCAACTAAACGCTTCCGTTGTCGATCTACCGGGTACGTAGATCACACTCTCCCCTCGTTGCTATGCATCACCATGATCTTGCGTGTGCGTAGGAAATTTTTTGAAATTACTACGTTCCCCAACAATATTTACAACAATAAGAGCAAACAGAGTTTGTAAAAGTTTTTCTTTATTTCTTTTAGTTTGTCAACTGAATTGCTTGAGGACAAGCAAGGGTTTAAGCTTGGGGGAGTTGATACGTCTCCGTCGTATCTACTTTTCCAAACACTTTTGCCCTTGTTTTGGACTCTAACTTGTATGATTTGAATGAAACTAACCCGGACTGACGCTGTTTTCAGCAGAATTGCCATGATGTTGTTTTATGTGCTGAAAACAAAAGTTCTCGGAATGACCTGAAACTCCACGAAATATATTACAATAAATAATAAAAAATCCTTGCCAAAGATGAAGACCAGGGGGCCCACACCCTTCTCATGAGGATGGGGGGCGCGCCCCCTACCTCGTGGGCCCCCTGGAGACCCCCCGACTCCAACTCCAAATCTATATAATTGCTTTCGGGGAGAAAAAATAAGAGAGAAGAAATCATCGCGTTTTATGATACGGAGCCGCCGCCAAGCCCTAAAACTCTCGGGAGGGCTGATCTGGAGTCCGTTTGGGGCTCCGGAGAGGGGGATTCGTCGCCGTCATCATCATCAACCATCCTCCATCACCAATTTCATGATGCTCACCGCCGTGCGTGAGTAATTCCATCATAGGCTTGCTGGACGGTGATGGGTTGGATGAGATTCACCATGTAATCGAGTTAGTTTTGTTAGGGTTTGATCCCTAGTATCCACTATGTTATGAGATTGATGTTGCTATGACTTTGCTATGCTTAATGCTTGCCACTAGGGCCCGAGTGCCATGATTTAAGATCTGAACCTATTATGTTTTCATCAATATATGAGAGTTCTAGATCCTATCTTGCAAGTCTATAGTCACCTATTATGTGTTATGATCCGTTAACCCCGAAGTGACAATAATTGGGATACTTACCGGTGATGACTGTAGTTTGAGGAGTTCATGTATTCACTATGTGCTAATGCTTTGTCGGTTCTCTATTAAAAGGAGGCCTTAATATCCCTTAGTTTCTATTAGGACCCCGCTGCCACGGGAGTGTAGGACAAAAGATGTCATGCAAGTTCTTTTCCATAAGTACGTATGACTATATTCGGAATACATGCCTACATTACATTGACGAATTGGAGCTAGTTCTGTGTCACCCTATGTTATGACTGTTACATGATGAACCGCATCCGGCATAATTATCCATCATTTATCCGATGCCTATGAGCTTTCCATATACTGTTTTACGCTTATTTACTTTCCCGTTGCTATTGTTACAATCACTACAAAATACCAAAAATATTACTTTGCTTTCATTACTCTTTTGCTACCATTACCATCACTATCATACTACTTTGCTACTAAACACTTTGCTGCAGATACTAAGTTTCCAGGTGTGGTTGAATTGACAACTCAGTTGCTAATACTTGAGAATATTCTTTGGCTCCCCTTATGTCAAATCAATAAATTTGGGTTGAATACTCTATCCTCGAAAGCTGTTGCGATCCCCTATACTTGTGGGTTATCAGGTTTGCCTATCATGAGACCTCTAATCATGTAGATGAGTCTTTGGTGATTGCTGTAGAGCCTGAGTGTGGTGACCGATCTGAAGATCGCATTAAGCCTAAACGGACTTGGAAATGGAAGGTTTATCCAGTGTCGGCTGCGCGTAGAAGTGCTAGGATCCGTACCTCTAAAAAATTTCATGATGAAATATGAGAGGCATTTTCTGGAATAGCAGAGGTCTTAAAGACTTGGCTAAAAGAAGGTTTCTAGCGGATGCTTCTCTTGAACATCATTTGGATTTTATGGCTTTGTCTGAGACTGGAAGAGGCAACTTCACTTCACAATTTCTTAGCACTTTATCCGGGGGGTAGATTTTGACTGGCATTGCCTCCCCCCTCGAGGAAGATCCGGTGGGGTTTTACTTGGGGTTAAGTGTAAAACTTTGGAAGTTCGGAGTGTAGTTTTGGGAGAGTTTGCGGTAAAGTTTCGGGTCAGAACTAAGGCAGATGGATTTGATTGGGCTTTGGTGGCGGTTTACGGAGCCGCGCAACCAGAACTCAAGCCAGATTTCTTGGCCGATCTGGTCCGTGTCTGCGCTAACGAGCAGCTCCCTATCTTAGTGGGGAGTGATTTCAACATTATTCGAAGAAGGGAGGAAAAGAATAATGAGAATTTTGATGGCAGATGGTCGTTTATGTTCAATACCATCATTGAAAGCTTGGATCTCAGAGAGGTAGAGCTCTCGGGTAGGAAATTCACTTGGGCTAACTCGTTACCGGTACCAACTTTTGAGAAGCTTGACCGTGTTTTAGCTAGTGTCGAATGGGAACAAAAGTTTCCCTTGGTAACAGTGCAGGCGTTGACACGAGGTATCTCGGATTACACACCGTTACTAGTTGACTCGGGTGCTCAAACACATGTGGGTAACAAGAATATTTTCTCGTTTGAACTTGCATGGTTTGAAAGAGAAGAGTTCCTCGAGTTGTTAGCTAGAGAGTGGGCTAAAGACTCAGGAGGAAGGTCGCCCATTGAGCGATGGCAATGCAAGATTCGTCATCTCCGAAGGTTCCTTCGTGGATGGGCTAAGCATACGCATGGGATATATAAGGCGGAGAAGGAGCGACTCCTTCTACTTATTCAGACCCTAGAAGTTAAAGCTGAAACTTCTATCTTAGGTACCAGTGAGCTGGAAACTAAGATGGAGGCGGAGTTGCGGCTGAAAGAGCTTCTCCGCGAGGAGGATTTGAAGTGGGCGTTGCGAGCTAAAGTTCGCAAAATCGTCCAAGGCGAGGATAACACTCAATTCTTTCATATGATTGCTAATGGGAAGCATCGTAAGAAGAGAATTTTCCAATTAGAACAAGACGAAGGAGCGATAGTTGGTCAAGAAAACCTGAAAGTTTACATTACCAACTATTATAAGCAGTTGTTTGGACCTCCGGAAGAGAATTTTGTGTCTTTAGATGAGTCAAGGGTTGAGGATGTTCCTCAACTTGAGACTTACGAGAATGAGATTTTGACAGCTCCCTTTACGGAGAAAGAGGTGTTTGAGGCCATCGCACAAATGGAAAATAATAAGGCTCCAGGACCGGATGGGTTTCCGGTGGAGTTTTATAAAAAGTGTTGGCACTTCATTAAGGGAGACTTGATGCCAATGTTTCATGAGTTTTTTTGCTGGACAGCTTCATTTGTTTAAGCTGAATTTTGGAACGATAACTCTTCTTCCTAAGAAGACAGAGGCCGTTTGCATTGAGCAGTTCAGGCCTATATGTCTGCTTAATGTTAGTTTCAAAATCTTCACCAAGGTCGGGACGAACAGACTTATTACGCAGATTACGCACTCTGTTGTGCATCCGTCCCAGATTGCTTTCATGCCAGATAGAAATATCCTTGAAGGGGGCGTTGTCTTGCATGAAACGCTCCATGAGATTCACTCAAAAAAATTAGATGGTGTTGTTTTTAAAGTGGATTTTGAAAAAGCATACGGTAAAGTTAAATGGCCTTTCCTTCAATAGGCTTTGCGTATGAAAGGATTTGACACGGCTTGGAGAAACCAGATTGAATCCTTTACGCAAAAAGGGAGTGTAGGGATTAAAGTGAATGACAACATAGGTCACTATTTCTAGACACACAAAGGGTTAAGGCAAGGAGATCCCATGTCACCGATCCTATTCAACAGAGTGGTTGATATGCTGACTATTTTAATAGGAGGGGCTAAGGATGCGGGGCAGGTAGGTGGCCTTGTTCCGCATCTAGTTGACGGAGGTATTTCCATCCTTCAGTATGCTGATGATACTATCATCTTTATGGAGCACGACTTGGCGAAAGCAAGAAACATGAAGCTTCTGTTATGCTTATTTGAACAATTGTCCGGGCTCAAAATTAACTTCCACAAGAGCGAATTGCTCTGTTTTGGAAGAGCTAATGATGACCAGGAGGCTTATAAACAATTGTTCGGATGTGAATTGGGCACGTTACCGTTCACGTATTTAGGTATACCCATTCATCATCGTAAGCTGACTAACAAAGAGTGGAAATGCATCGAGGATCGTTTTGAGAAGAAACTGAGTTGTTGGAAAGGGAAGCTCATGTCATATGGAGGACGATTAATTTTGATTAATTCGGTCCTCACCGGTATGCCTATGTTTCTCCTATCCTTTTTCGAGGTCCCGGTGGGTGTCATGAAAAAGGCTAGACTTCTATCGATCTCGGTTCTTTTGGCAGAGTGATGATCTTAAACGAAAGTATAGGCTTGCTAAATGGGATATAATCTGTAGGACGAAGGACCAAGGGGGTCTAGGAATTGAAAATCTGGAAGTCAAAAACATATGTCTCCTTAGTAAGTGGTTGTTTAAAGTTTCGTTCGAGACGGAGGCTACTTGGGTTCAGATTCTGCGTAATAAGTATCTTCAGTCTAAAACCTTGGCCCAGGTGATAGTGAGGCCGACTGACTCACCTTTTTGGAAAGGCTTGATGAGAGTCAAACAACTCTTTTTCAACAATACAAGGTTCATACTCGGAAATGGAGCTAATACGAGGTTCTGGGAGGATACGTGGCTTGGGGAGACTCCCTCTGCACTTCAATATCCTACTATGTACAACGTTGTTCAACGTAGAGAAGCCTACGTTGCAACCGTTCTACAGTCCACTCCCCTCAATATTAGTTTTCGGAGGACGCTAGTTGTAAATCGTTGGGAGGCCTGGCTTCATCTTGTAAGACGTTTGATGGATGTCCAGCTGTCCCAGCAGCCAGATCAGCTGTATTGGAAACTAACTAAGAACGGCATGTTCTCGGTCAAATCCATGTATCTGGATGTCATAAACTCTAGCGTCATTCTTTCCTCGAAGCACGTTTGGAAAGTAAAGGTACCTTTGCGAATCAAAGTGTTTATGTGGTTTGTGCATAAACAAGTTATTTTGACTAAGGATAATCCGGCAAAACGCAACTGGGTGGGCTCTGCTAGATGTAGTTTTTGTGACCATAACGAAACTATCAAACACCTCTTTCTTGATTGCCCGCTGGCTAAGATTCTGTGGCGGTCGATTCATATTGCTTTTAATATTAATCCGCCTACTTCCATCAACATGTTATTTGGAACGTGGCTTGATGGGGTTGACTCTGATACAGCGAAGCACATTCGTGTTGGCGTTTGTGCTTTATTATGGGCAGTCTAGAACTGCAGAAATGATTTGGTTTTTAACAGATTAATGAACATTCACTTTTTGCAGGTTATCTTGAGGGCCACGACGTTGATCCGTATGTGGTCGCTACTCACTCCGACGGAGGCCAGGGAGCGTTTGGTTACTGCATCTACTCGATGGGAGATGGTAGCTCGGGATATTTTCAACCGGTTTGGATGATGGTCATGTAATAGGATAGGCATGTAGTGCTCCTATTTTATTTGCCAGCCGGTTGTGGCTTTTTGTTTAGCTCTTATGAGCATTTGTTTATTTCACACTTCGGGACTTGAAGACTTGTTGCTGGATTATTTAATAATATGAGCCATATGCATCTTTCTGATGCAGAGGCTGGGGTAAAACCACTTTTCGAAAAAAAATATCACAGTTCATGAACAATAAGCATCACCAAAACTGTAAGTACAAGATCGTCCACTCACTTGATATTTTTTTCTGTACAGACTGGCAACCGATGCATACACCATAACGGTATTATGAGCTGGGGTTCGACACTAGAGTCCCCAGCGGTGCACTTTGTTGCTCCAAATGGATTCGAGCAACGGCCAGGAGGGAATATAGCAACATCATAAGAGGCCAATATACCAATGTTTGGCTCATTCACTGTCGTCCAAGATGCAACCCTATCTCCAAACTCCCTGAAGCAAACATCTGCATATGCTGTGAAATCTTCGTTGCATTTTGTAGAATAAAAAATATGAATAGAACAAATGATTATGTCCTAAGTATGCCAATGCCATATAAAATCGCCACTGCAGTGAAATCATATGTTCACTTACATAATTCTGGGGCTTAACCATCCACCATACTCATCTTCAAGAATCTGGGGAAGATCTAGATGGTGAAGTCTGATGTGGACTTGAATTCCTAGGATAAATAGCACGGAGACCAGAGGGTTCAAACTTTTATTTTGCATGTATTTCTTGAGAAGGAACATCGATTGTATGAAGTATGAACCTAAAAATTGATTGCAGTTAAACATTTAAATGCTCAAAGATCTAATAAAAATACTTGCCATGATTCACTAGCTCATCAATGAGGTTATGGTAGTACTGTAGCCCTTTGGGATTGACAGCTCCACGTCCATCTACAAACCCGAAATTTCCAGAAACAACGAGATAAATTAGAAAACTAAAGCAATTTGTTCTGATGAAGGCCATGATAGTTTCTGTACTTGGAATGAGCCTTGACCAGGAGATGGAGAACCTATAGGCCTCTAGACCCGTCTCAGACATGAGCTTCACATCCTCCTGCAAAATCAGATAAGCCAAATTTCATTCATAAGAGAAACGCTCAATGTTTTGCAGGGGCCCATATTATTTACCATGTATTTGTGGTACCCATCTGCAGCAACATCTCCCGTGCTTTTGTCTGGTATTTTGCCTGCAATGTAAAAAATCTAGCTGTCAAAATTGACCTAACTGTGATTGGTCAACCACATGAGGTTCAGGTCTTGGCTATTGCCAATAACACTAAATTTAGTTATGCTCAGCAACATAAATGCTGTGTAAATTGTTCCACCAAGAGGGCAGTCGTCTCAAATATCCACTCGACGCATCAGGCAAAACTGATCACAAATTGCTCAAGGTGTCATTTGTTACGCATTGTGAAATATCCATGGTCAGGTCATATGCACTCATGCTAAAAGAAAATGTAGCTGCAGCACTGGAAAACTAGAGACAAATTTAGCAAACATGTTAGTAACCAACCTGCGTGAGTGAAAGTGTCCCAGCTGCTTGGGCTCCGTAAACATGTTAGTAACTAGCAACAGAGATGCTCCGTAAAACTGTTGTGCCAAGAAAGAACTGGTTTTAAATATTTATACTACAGTGCGCAAGGTTCTATTTCTTAGGCACTTGAAATAAAAATAAATATAAAATGCCCACAAATAATATGCACCCATGCTAAAACAAAATGTAGTTGCAGCACCGGAAAACTAGCTAGTTATGCTTGTTTCACAAACAAGTAGGAGTAGCAACCAACCTGCGTGAGTGGAAGTGTCCCAACTGCTTGGGCTCCTGCCATCCTCAGCAACGGCACCCTCATACTATACATGCAAAAGAAACACATCAAGATTGATTAAACTGGCGACGGCACCCGGTGAACTAAGCACGCCAGAACTTCAGCCCAAACGAGAAAAAGATTACTTGGTATGCCGAGGTTCCAGCTCCAAAGACGAATTCCCGTGGGAAATCACTTCTTGTGAAGCCAAGATCAGCTGCAGTTGCATCCTGAACCCAGAGCCAGAGGGACAGCAGGAGGTAGAAGAAGGCAGTAGCACCCATACCAATCTATGCTTGTGCCTTTGTGTGCATAGTTGTTGACTCGGGGATTTATGCCCGAATTAATCTCAACAGCAACCTCTCTCATGGGACGCAACCAGACTTAATAATGTTTCTCTGCTGTCAGACCTGGCGATCCTCGTGGACATGTGCAGCTACAATGCCTGCACGCTTCCATCGAGACATTTTTATCTGAACGCACATATTGAGTAACGTGATTGTATTAGAAAAAATAGGATAAACTAAGAATATTCTGACTTATCTTGTATTTTAAATAGATCATATACTTCTATATGTAAATGCCCACGAGGCTCAAGCAATACAACGAACTATTCCATCAAACCTCTTTTCTTTCTAACATGATATCTGTTGCAAGTCGATCCTAAACCCTAGCCGCCGCCGCCGCATCCGCGCGCCGCCCCCGGGGCGGTCGGCCTCCATGACCGCCGTCGGGGGCCGCGCCGCCCGTACCTAGAGTTCGTCCGCCGGTCGTGTTGACCGGCTGCCCTAGAGAGTCTTTTCCCCGAGCCTTGCTCCGGGGTTTTCTCTCTCCCGCCGATCATCTTGTTCGCGTGGTTTCTTTTTGGTTTTTCTATCTATTCTTGATTGGTTTGTGTCGTCCATCGCCGTTGTCGACCCCGAGCATGTCTACTCCGACCCCGGCGCGACTAGCCGGCCTATCCTCCGACCCGGCGGCCACGCGCGCCAAGGCGGCCCGTCAGGGCAAGCCGCCGTCCGCGCGTTGGTCCGTCCGTCGCCCTGCGCCGGCCGTCACCGCCCTGCTTCGACCGGAACACCTGCATCGGCCCGACCCGGCGGCCTCATGCCATGCGACGGCCAATCATAGCCGTCGCTCGCACACCGGCCTGCCCATTGATCCACATCACCCGCCCCCATCGCGTCTGCACGGCGGCCCGGTGGTCTACCTCACCGGTCTCGTCCTTGGCTGCGTCGGGACGGCGGCGTCAGGCTCGTTGGCAGCCTCAACTCAGGCGCCGCTGCTCCGTTGGTCGCTCGGGCCTCGCTGCCCGGGCGCTGGCGTTGCTTTGGCAGCCTGGGTGCCGGTGCTGACAAGCTCGTCCGCACGACGTCCCATGCCGTCCGTCCTCGCCGGCTTCATCTCGGACTCCGCCGCCACCACGGCTCCACCGAGCGGCGTCCCCGACTTCGCGCGCGATCGGCTTGATCACCCGCTCGCCGCCGCGATCTGCCTCATCTCCGTCGCGCGACCGGCCTGGCCCTTCGGTTACGCGCGTCTCCGTAGGTCCCGTGAAGACCGTCCCCGAGTTCAGCGCGCCTCTCCACCGATCGAGTATCAGGCTGCCGCTGCGTCGCCCCGTCGGGCCGCAGCGCCGCCGCCCCGTGGTTCTCCTCGCGGCTGCATCGACTCGTGCGTCGCCGCTGCTTCGCCCCTTCGGCCCGTAGTGCCGCGATACGTGGTCCCCCCCCCCGCCCTAA
This sequence comes from Triticum aestivum, assembly GCF_018294505.1. NCBI lineage: Eukaryota > Viridiplantae > Streptophyta > Magnoliopsida > Poales > Poaceae > Triticum > Triticum aestivum. Next base: position 584,864,253 of record NC_057800.1, read on the forward strand.
GGCCGTCCCTGCGGTTGCACCGACTCGCGAACCGCCGTTGTGTCGCCCCTTCGGGCCGCAGTGTCGCGGCCCGCGGTCCCCGCCATCGCCCCGACCCGACTGCCGCCGCTGCGTTGCCCCTTCGGGCCATAGCGCCACGGCCCGCGGTCCGCTTCGCCGTCACAGCGCGTCGACCTCCCATGGTATGCGCCGCGCCGTCTTCCTTGGCGCAGGAACGCCACCGTCCGTGCCGGTCTTAGTCTCGCTACCAGGGTTCTTCGCCTACTTCGAGCACCGCCGCCGCACTCCTAACCTCGTCGCCGCCGCCGTCAGGCCGCCGCCGCCGCCGCCACCCGTCCACCCCCTTCGTCTTCGTCCAAGCACCAACCCGTCGCTAGCGTCGCCGTCATCTACCCCGACCACTTCGTCTACTCCGACCACCGTTGGTGACATCGGCCCCTCACCGATGGACGCCGCAATCGTTGTCGAGTTCTTCTCTGCTGGCCCCTCCGACTTCTCCGATATGGCGTACAGCTCGTGCAGGTCCCTCGTCTACGCATGCCCGGTGCTGGCAACATCGATGCGTGCCTTCATCCACGACGTGTCCCCGGGCCTGGCAAGCCTGGTCGGTGCTTCGTTAACTTCGTCTTCGTTCATCTACGCATGCCCGGTGCTGGCAATACCGGTGCGTGCCTTCGTCCACGATGTGTCCCCGGGCTTGGCAAACCCGCCACGACGCGTCATCAACAATATTTTCTTCCCGGCGCACCCCTACTTCGACACCACTGCGCCCATGCTAACTCGGCGCCCTCTTGCGTCCGCGGCTCCACGGCGACTTTCTCGACACCGGCCACCCCGACTCGACATCGACCGCGGCATTCTTCGCACGGCTACCTCGACCACGACTCCACCACCCACGCTCTCGTCTACCTCGACAACGACACAAAGGGCTACCGCCTTGCTTAAGCAACCTCGTCGGTTTCCACTCCAGCCACGACTCTGCGGTGCATTGACCATTACGAATGTGGGGGGTGTCCGTCGGCTTGCCTTCGGATTCTTCTTCAGTCTCACCGTCTGCGTCGCTACCGTTGTGACTGCGGGGGATGTTGAGTAACGTGATTGTACTAGGAAACATAGGATAAAATAAGAATATTCTGGCTTGTCTTGTACTCCAAGTAGATCATGTACTCCTATATATATATGCCCACGAGGCTCAAGCAATACAACGAACTATTCCACCAAACCTCTCTCTCCTTTCTAACAATGGCATTTCCTTTTCCAATAAATACAGTTGGGTCTTTCTTAATGTTGTACTGCATTTAGTTGCCGCTCTGAGGTGAGTGTGCTCAACTGCTCCCTTCAGCATCCCACGAGCCGCATCAGCAATCTGGCCAAACACGCCACCGATCTGATGGATAAACATGGAACAGCGACAACATCCAGTTAAGAAAAGACACGCTCATTTGGAAAACTAATGCCACAAGAATGGTAGGAAAAATGATGAGGCTGCATAGTTGGGCCGTGTTCCTCATTAGCTTTATCTTGAGCCTAGGGCTCGATGACTATTTTAATTTGATGTGTAAGAGTTAAGTTTGTGTGGATACTACCTGGTGGCTTTATTAATTTAAAGCCGGACGTCTCTGGCATCTATGTTCCAAAAAACCGTACCGAGAAGCAACGAGCGGGGCCGATGGTGAGCATCAAGCAGTTCAGCACCTGCCCCTCTTCCCCGGGTTAAGTGGGCTCTGAAGGAATCTCGAAAACAACTGGTGGAAGAGATCGGCGTCCGTAGTGGCTTCTGCTAGATCGAGAACTGCAGCCGGCTGGGGAACGGGGAGCTTGGCGGTGGGGGCGCCGAGATTGAAGAGCCCACGGTTTAACAGAGGAATCGAGGCCCCCGAGTGGGGCGGAGGAAGAAATGCTTAACTTCTGCGGAGGAGAAGAGGGCGATCCGTCGCTAGCTCAATAGCTTCTGATCTCGCCGCCGGAGGACAGACGATGAGGCGATGACCCCGCCGGTCGACTGAGAAGACACCGTCGAGTGTTTTCGAACGGCTCCCTTCACCTCTACGTATTATTTTCTTGAAAAGGACGTCTGGTGATTTGTTGGCACGAGCGCACTCTCCCGGATTCCACGCTTGCGTTGGGCCGCTCGAGATACGCACAGGACCCTCTCTGCTCGCGGACCTCGATCCACCAGGAGTAACGCTACATCGACGGAAGGTTACGTGCGTTGGAATTCTCTATCTATTCGCCGCTTACTGCGGCAAGTAGTCGCTGCTTCGCACAGGGCGCAGCTCACCCTGGGCCGGCCCATTTTAGTGGTTTCGACTCGCGAGATGAACCGCAAAAAACGATCGCGCTAGGGAGCGAACCTACGACCTCCAGTAGCGGAACACACCGCGCTAGCCACAGCGCCTGGCCCGTGGATCTATTATAATAGCAATGCTAAACTTAAAGAAACTAAAACCGAGGAAAAAACCATCTGTTCCATCTACTATTTTTTCTTTAGTCTTATTCTGTCTTTCTTTTTTCTCGTTTTCTTTGTCTTATTCTGTTTTCTTTTACTTTTTCTTTGTAAGCTTTTCAAAAAGTTCAAATATGGTTCAGAATTTTCAAAAATGTTCTTTTTGTCAAAAATTGTTCATATTTCAGAAATAGTGTTCACATTTACACAATTTTGTTCACAATTTCGAAAAATGTTCCTGATTTTTTCTTGTTTTCTTTCTTTTTCCTTTTCTTTTTCTCAAAAGAAAATTGAAAAAATTCAAATTTTGTTTGTATTTTCATAAAATTTTCAGTTATCAAATTTTTTTCTCCAATTCAAAATTTGTTCCCGTTACACAAAAAGTTCAATAACTTTCGAAATGCAGAAAATATACCGGATTTCATAAAATGTTTGCGCTTCCAAATTTGTTTGGGATTTTTTGAAATTGTTCTCTATTTCAAAATTTGTTCTCTAGATTCAAAAAAATGATTGTGCTTTAAAAAATTGTTCACGCTTCCAAATTTGTTCAGGATTTTTCAAAATTGTTCTCTATTTCAAAATTTGTCCTCGAGATTTAAAAAATGTTCGTGCTTTCAAAAATTGCTTGCGCTTCCAAATTTGTTTAGGAGTTTTCAAAATTTGTTCTCAAGATTGAAAAAATGTTCGTGCTTTAAAAATTGTTCGCGCTTCCAAATTTGTTCTCCATTTCCAAATTTGTTCCAAAGACTCAAAAAATGTTTGTGCTTCCAAATTTGTTCTCCGTTTCAAAATTGGTTCTCAAGATCCAGAAAATGTTTGTGCTTTAAAGAAATGTCACAAATTCTAAAAATGTTTGGGAAATTCAAAAGTTGTTTGTGTTTCCAAATTTGAAAAATTGTTCCTGTTCAGGTTTTTGGGTAGTTTAAAAAATGTTTCCATTCTAAAAAGTATGTTCACGTCTCCAAAATTTGTTTGTGTGTTGAAAAATGTTTGAGTTTTCTCAAAATTTGTAAAAAAAACTAATAATGTTCGCGTTTGATAAAACATTCACGTTTTGTTTTTGCTATTTTGGAAAATCGTAAAGGATGTTTTTCAAACAGTCTTATACTTTCTTTAGTTCTTGTAGGTTTCCGCTGTAGTTTGGTCAACTGAGCGCTTCCATCCTTGTGGCTAGTAGGGTGCTAGTGTAAGTCTGCAATGTTGTGTTCGATTCCCAGCTATCACGCCCTACTATTTTTTTTGCAAATTATCACCTTGTATTTGCAGCGCACTCCAATGGGCCGGCCCAATCGGCGCACTGCGGCGACGTGCTTGTGCAAAAGTCGCGTTCCCCCGGTACGTCGGCGCCTTGTTAGACGCAACGAGCGTCAAGTAGGAGCTCCCACGTGCGTTTTACAGGGTGATACTGATTTGTGAAGTTGTGATTGGATTAAGGGGGGAGGGACGGGCCCCACCCGGGTGAAAATCAAGGGGGCAGAGAGATTATTAGGAAAGGGCCCGTAAAATTCCTGTAAGAGGCCCACACGTTTAGCATTTTTTATCCACCAGCCCCGCTGCACACTACGCCACCTGCCCCGCCACCCGTCTCTCCGACGGAACCAGATCGTCTGACGTACTAGGTTGAAGTACCGCAGAGGGACGTCGATCGTTTCCTACCATCTCTTGCGCATCCTACGGTGGCCGGTGGAACTGACTAAGACAGCCCTCGACGTTCAAAGGCCTTGTTGCAGCCCACGAGCGAGATCCCCCCATGAACAACCCATTCACCTCAGTAAAAAGAAATAGCGTAAATACTGCCCAAAATCACTAATTAAGGAGTACTCGTTGCAAAGAACACTCCACTTTCCCAGGTCGCGACAAGTGGCGCACATGCAGCACGCCACTTGTCGCAACCTAGGAGTTTTTCCTTTTTTCGTAGATCCGTTTATTCAAAACATTTTATCTTTTTAAACCGTGCGTTCAAATCTCGAACCGTTTTCACCATTGGATTCCTTGCGTCGAGATCTTCAAAACTAGATCTCATGTTGATAGATTTTGACGAACTCTTTTTCACGAAAAAAACCGGACGAAAAAATCGGGCAAAAAAACCAAACCGGGAGCATGGTTTTTTCCCTTTCCGAAAGAGGCACGCCCGTGCCTCTCGCGAAATCACACCCGTGCCTCTTGTGGAAACAAAACTGTGACTCTCGTGAAAGGAAAAAACAGAAAACACATTTTTTTCGTTTCCGAGAGGCACGGCCGTGACTCTCGCGAAAGCACAACCGTGCCTCTCGCAGAAGCAAAACCGTGACTCTTGCGAAAGAAAAAAAACAGAAAACGCGTACTTTTTCCTTTCTGAGAGGCACGACCATGACTCTCGCGAAAGCACAACCATGCCTCTCGCGGAAGCAAAACCGTGACTCTCACGAAAGAAAAAAAAACAGAAAACGCGTTCTGCTAGGGAAACATCCCTCCCGGAGGGTGAAATCATCGCCATCGTCATCACCAACGATCCTCTCATCGAGAGGGGGTCAATCTCCATCAACATCTTCACTAGCACCATCTCCTCTCAAACCCTAGTTCATCTTTTGTATCCGACCTTTGTCTCAAAACCTCAGATTGGTACCTATGGGTTGCTAGTAGCGTTGATTACTCTTTGTAGTTGATGCTAGTTGGTTTATTCAGTGGAAGATCATATGTTCAGATCCTTAATGATAATTAATACTCCTCTAATTATGAACATGAATATGCTTTGTGAGTAGTTACACTTGTTCCTGAGGACATGGGAGAAGTCTTGTTATAAGTAATCATGTGAATTTGGTATTCGTTCGGTATTTTGATGAGATGTATGTTGTCTCTCCTCTAGTGGTGTTATGTGAATGTCGACTACATGACACTTCACCATGATTTGGGCCTAGGGGAAGGCATTGGGAAGTGATACATCTCCAACATATCTATAATTTATGAAGTATTCATGCTGTTATATTATCATTCTTGGGTGTTTTACATTCATTTTATAGCAAATTTATATCATTTTTTGGGACCAACCTATTGACCTAGTGTCGAGTCCCAGTTGTTGTTTTCTGCTTGTTTTTTACATCGCAGGAAATCAATATCAAACGGAGTCCAAACACCGTGAAACTTTTTATGGATTTTTTATGGACCAGAAGACATCCAGTGGGCCAGAGAAGCACCTGGGGGGTGCCCCGAGGGGGGCACAGCCCACCAGGGCGTGCCTGGGGCCTAGGCGCTCCCAGGTGATTTGTGCCCACCTCGATGGCCTCCCGTACCCCTCTTCACCCTATAAATTCCCAAATATTCCAGAAACTCTCGGGAAAACCCTAGATCAGAAGTTCCGCCGCCGCAAGCCTCTATAGCCACGAGAACCAATCTAGACCCCATTTCGTCACTCTGCTGGAAGGGGGATCATCACCGGTGGCCATCTCCATCATCCCGGCGACCACCATGATGAGTGATGTCTACTACACAACCTTCTACTTGTAGACGTTGTTGGGCCTCCAAGTGCAGAGGTTTGTTGGACAGTAGGAAATTTCCCTCAAGTGGATGACCTAAGGTTTATCAATCCGTGGAAGGCGTAGGATGAAGATGGTCTCTCTCAAACAACCATGCTACCAAATAACAAAGAGTCTCTTGTGTCCCCAACACACCCAATACAATGGTAAATTGTATAGGTGCACTAGTTCGGCGAAGAGATAGTGATACAAGTGCAATATTGATGGTAGATATAGGTTTTTGTAATCTAAAAATATAAAAACAGCAAGGTAACTAATGATAAAAGTGAGCACAAACGGTATTGCAATGCTTCAAAACAAGGCCTAGGGTTCATACTTTCACTAGTGCAAGTTCTCTCAACAAGGATAACATAATTAGATCATATAACAATCCCTCAACATGCAACAAAGAGTCACTCCAAAGACACTAATAGTGGAGAACAAACGAAGAGATTGTAGGGTACGAAACCACCTCAAAGTTATTCTCTCCGATCAATCCATTGGGCTATTCCTGTAAGTGTCACAAACAGCCCTAGAGTTCGTAGTAAAATAACACCTTAAGACACAAATCAACGAAAACCCTAATGTCACCTAGATACTCCAATGTCACCTCAAGTATTTGTGGGTATGATTATATGATATGCATCACACAATCTCAGATTCATCTATTCAACCAACACAAAGAACTTCAAAGAGTGCCCCAAAGTTTCTACCGGAGAGTTAAGACGAAAATGTGTGCCAAGCCCTATGCATAAGTTCACAAGGTCACATAACTCACAAGTTGATCACCAAAACATACATCAAGTGGATCACGTGAATATCCCATTGTCACCACAGATAAGCACATGCAAGACATACATCAAGTGTTCTCAAATTCTTAAAGACTCAATCCGATAAGATAACTTCAAAGGGAAAACTCAATTCATCACAAGGAGATAGAGGGGGAGAAACATCATAAGATCCAATTATAATAGCAAATCTCGCGGTACATCAAGATCGTGCCATATCAAGAACACGAGAGAGAGAGAGAGAGATCAAACACATAGCTAATGGTACATACCCTCAGCCCCGAGGGTGAACTACTCCCTCCTCGTCATGGAGAGCGCCGGGATGATGAAGATGGCCGCCGGTGATGATTCCCCCCTCCGGCAGGGTGCCGGAATAGGGTCCCGATTGGTTTTTGGTGGCTAGAGGCTTGTGGCGGCGGATCTCCCGATCTAGGTTTCTTTTTGGGGGTTTCTATATTTGTAGGAATTTTTGGCGTCGGTCTCACGTCAGGGGGGGTCTCCGAGTCATCCACGAGGCAGGGGGCGCGCCCAGGGGGTAGGGCGTGCCCTCCACCCTCATGGATGGCTTGGGACTCTTCTGGCCCAACTATTTTACTCCCAGGGCTTCTTTTGGTCCATAAAAAATCATCAAAAATTGACACGTCAATTGGCCTCCATTTGCTATTCCTTTTCTGTAGAACTCAAAAACAAGGGAAAAAACAGAAAATGGCATTGGGCTCTAGGTTAATATGCTAGTCCCAAAAATCATATAAAATAGCATATAAATGCATATAAGACATCCAAGATGGATAATATAATAGCATGGAACAATAAAAAATAATAGATACGTTGGAGACGTATCAAGCATACCCAAGCTTAATTCCTGCTCGTCCTCGAGTAGGTAAATGATAAAAACAGAATTTTTGATGTGGAATGCTACCTAACATATTTATCAATGTAATCTTCTCTATTGTGGCAAGGATATTCAGATCCATAAGATTCAAAACAAAAGTTTAATATTGACATAAAAATAGTAATACTTCAAGCATATGAACAAAGCAATCTTGTCTTCTCAAAATAACATGGCCAAAGAAAGCTATCCCTACAAAATCATATAGACTGGATTTGCTCTATCTTCATCACATAAAATAATTAAATCATGCATAACCCCGATGACATGCCAAGCAATTGGTTCATACTTTTGATGTTCTCAAACTTTTTCAATCTTCACGCAATACATGAGCGTGAGCCATGGACATAGCACTATAGGTGGAATAGAATATGATGGTTGTGGAGAAGACAAAAAGGAGGAAGATAGCCTCACATCAACTACGCATATCAATGGGCTATGGAGATGCCCATCAATACATATCAATGTGAGTGAGTAGGGATTGCCATGCAACGGATGCACTAGAACTATAAGTGTATGAAAGCTCAAAAAGAAACTAAGTGGGTGTGCATCCAACTTGCTTGCTCACGAAGACCTAGGGCGTTTTGAGGAAGCCCATCATTTGAATATACAAGACAAGTTCTTATAATGAAAAGTCCCACTAGTAAATGAAAGTGACAACATAGGAGACTCTCTATCATGAAGATCATGGTGCTACTTTGAAGCACAAGTGTGGTAAAAGGATAGTAGAATTGCCCCTTCTCTCCTTTTCTCTCATTTTTTTGTTTTGTTTTCCTTTTTTTGGGACTTCATTTTTTGCCTCTTTTTTATTTTTCGTCCGGAGTCTCATGCCGACTTGTGGGGGAATCATAGTCTCCATCATCCTTTCCTCACTAGGACAATGCTCTAATAATGAAGATCATCACACTTTTATTTACTTACAACTCGATACTTAAAACAAAATATGACTCTTTATGAATGCCTCCGGCGGTGTACCGGGATGTGCAATGAATCAAGAGTGACATGTATGAAAGAATTATGAACAGTGGCTTTGCCACAAATACGATGTCAACTACATGATCATGCAAAGCAATATGACAATGATGGAGCGTGTCATAATAAACGGAACGGTGGGAAGTTGCATGGCAATATATCTCGGAATGGCTATGGAAATGCCATAATATGTAGGTATGGTGGCTGTCTTGAGGAAGGTATATGGTGGGTGTATGGTGTCGGCGAAAGTTGCACGGCACAAGAGAGGCTAGCAATGGTGGAAGGGTGAGAGTGCGTATAATCCATGGACTCAGCATTAGTCATAAAGAAGTCATATACTTATCGCAAAAATCTATTAGTCATCAAAATGAAGTACTACGCGCATGCTCCTAGGGGGATAGATTGGTAGGAAAAGATCATCGCTCGTCCCCGACCGCCACTCATAAGGAAGACAATCAAAAACTAAATCATGCTCCGTCTTCATCACATAACGGTTCACCATACGTGCATGCTACGGGAATCACAAACTTTAACACAAGTATCTCTCAAATACACAACTACTCACTAGCATGACTCTAATATTACCATCCTCATATCTCAAAACAATCATAAGGAATCAAACTTCACATAGTATTCAATGCACTTTATATGAAAGTTTTTATTATATGCCTCTTGGGTGCCCATCATATTAGGACTAAATTTATTACCAAATCAAATTACCATGCTGTTTAAGACTCTCGAAATAATATACGTGAAGCATGAGAGTTCATCTATTTCTTCAAAATAAAACCACCGTCGCGCTCTAAAAATATATAAGTGAAGCACTAGAGCAAATGACAAACTACTCCAAAAGATGTAAGCGAAGCACAATGAGTAGTTGAATAATTATGTAACTATGTGAAGACTCCTTCTCATAAATAAAATTTCAGATCTTAAGTACTTTATTCAAACAGCAAGCAAAACAAAATAAAATGACATTGCAACTGTAGCACATATCATGTGAAGAAGCAAAAACTTAGGCTCAACCAAAACTGACCGATAGTTGTTGAAGAAGAAGGGTGGGATGCCAACCGGGGCATCCCCAAGCTTAGGTGCTTGAGAATTCTTGATATATTGACTAGGGATGCCTTGGGAATCCCCAAGCTTGAGCTTTTTTGTCTCCTTAATTCCATTCATATCGCGGTTTCCCTAAATCTTAAAAACTTCATCCACACCAAACTCAACAAGAACTAGTGAGATAAGTTAGTATAAATCCATGCTAAACCTTATCATTCTCTACTGTAGAAAATCACTAAAATTATAATTTGACATTGAATACTAAATACGTCTGCATTATAATACTCCTATCATCAAATAGAATCATTAAACAAGCAAACATATGCAAACAATGCAAACATAACAGCAATCTGTCTAAACAGGATAGTCTGTAAAGAATGCAAGAGGAATCATACTTATTTAAATCCAAAAATTCTGAACAATTACCACACTGTATACAATTTATTTTTACCCATTGTGTAAAAATTTCAAGATTTTATCATGTTCTGACTATTCACAAATATTCAAAACATAACAGCAAACTTTCTGTTTTTAAAACAGCAATATATAGACTTGAAAAATAAGCATGGTAAAGGCTATACTTGACCTTTTTATTGAACTAAAAGATGCAAAACATTACTCTAAATAACAGCAAGAAAATCCTAATAAAACAAAATGACACTCCAAGCATAACTCATATCATGTGGTGAATGAAAATATAGCCTCAAGTAAAGTTACCGATAAATGAAGACGAAAGAGGGGATGCCATCCGGGGCATCCCCAAGCTTAGATGCTTGGTTGTCCTTGAATATTACCTTGGTGTGCCTTGGGCATACCCAAGCTTAGGCTCTTGCCACTCCTTATTCCGTAGTCCATCGAATCTTTACCCAAAACTTGAAAACTTTACAACACAAAACTTAACAGAAAACTCGTAAGCTCCATTAGTATAAGAAAGCAAATCACCACTTAGTTACTGTCAAGACAAGATTCATAATTTTTCTCACATGATGACTACTGTACCATACCATTTATACAATTTATACTAAGCAATATAAGCCATAGAAACTAGAAAACAAGCAAACTATGCAACGAAAACATAATCTGTCAAAAACAGAACAGCCTGTAGTAATCTGTAACTCTAGAATACTTCTGTAGCTCCAAAAATCCTGAGAAATTAGGAAGTCCTAGGCAATTTGTTTATTAATATTCTTCAAAAATAATAATTATTTTATCACACTTCTGTTAAAAATGAGAATTGTTTACCTGAGCGCAAACGTTTCTGTTTTTAGCAAGATCAAATCAACTATCACCGTAAGCCCTCCCAAAGGTCTTACTTGGCACTTTATTCAAACAAAAGCTATAAAACATGATTACTACAATAGCTTAATCATATGAACACACAAAAACAGTAGGTAATGGTGTTGGGTTGTCTCCCAATAAGCGCTTTTCTTTAATGCCTTTCTAGCTAGGCATGATAATTTCAATGATGCTCACATAAAATACAAGAATTGAAACATAACTGGAGCATCATGAAGCATATGACAAGCACATTTAAGTCTAACCCACTTCCTATGCATAGGGATTTTGTGAGCAAACAACTTGTGGGAACAAGAATCAACTTGCATAGGAAGGTAAAACAAGGATAACTTCAAGATTTTCAACACATAGAGAGGAAACTTGATATTATTGCAATATGTAAATGCATATGTTCCTCTCTCACAATAATTTTCAGTAGCATCATGAATGAATTCAACAATATAACCATCACACAAAGCATTCTTTTCATGATTCATAAGCATAGAAAATTTACTACTCTCCACATAAACAAAATTCTTCTCATTCGGAATAGTGGGAGCAAATTCAACAAAATAACTATCATGGGATTGAAAATTGAAATCAAGATGACAAGTTTCATTGTTATCATTATTCTCTATAGCATACGTGTCATCACAATAATCATCATAGATAGGAGGCATTCTTTCATCATAGTAAATTTGCTCATCAAAACTTGGGGGACTAAAAATATCATCTTCATCAAACATAGCATCCCCAAGCTTGTGGCTTTGCATATCATTAGCATCATGGATATTCAGAGAATTCATACTAACAACATTGCAATCATGCTCCTCATTCAAATATTTAGTGCCAAACATTTTAATGCATTCTTCTTCTAACATTGGAGCACAATTTTCCTTTCCATCATTTTCACGAAAGATATTAAAAAGATGAAGCATATGAGGCAACCTCAATTCCATTTTTTGTAGTTTTCTTTTCTGGACTAAACTAGTGATAAAACAAGAAACAAAAAGATTTGATTGCAAGATCTAAAGATATACCTTCAAGCGCTAACCTCCCCGGCAACGACGCCAGAAAAGAGCTTGATGTCTACTATACAACCTTCTTCTTGTAGACGTTGTTGGGCCTCCAAGTGCAGAGGTTTGTAGGACAGTAGCAAATTTCCCTCAAGTGAATGACCTAAGGTTTATCAATCCGTGGGAGGCGTAGGATGAAGATGGTCTCTCTCAAACAACCCTGCAACCAAATAACAAAGAGTCTCTTGTGTCCCCAACACACCCAATACAATGGTAAATTGTATAGGTGCACTAGTTCGGCGAATAGATGGTGATACAAGTGCAATATTGATGGTAGATATAGGTTTTTGTAATCTGAAAATATAAAATCAGCAAGGTAACTAATGATAAAAGTGAGCACAAACGGTATTGCAATGCTTCGAAACAAGGCCTAGGGTTCATACTTTCACTAGTGCAAGTTCTCTCAACAAGGATAACATAATTAGATCATATAACAATCCCTCAACGTGCAACAAAGAGCCACTCCAAAGTCACTAATAGCGGAGAACAAACGAAGAGATTATTGTAGGGTATGAAACCACTTCAAAGTTATTCTTTCCGATCAATCCATTGGGCTATTCCTATAAGTGTCACAAACATCCCTAGAGTTCATAGTAAAATAACACCTTAAGACACAAATCAACCAAAACCCTAATGTCACCTAGATACTCCAATGTCACCTAAAGTATCCGCGGGTATGATTATACGATATGCATCACACAATCTCAGATTCATGTATTCAACCAACACAAAGAACTTCAAAGAGTGCCCCAAAGTTTCTACCAGAGAGTCAAGACAAAAACGTGTGCCAACCCCTATGCATAAGTTCACAAGGTCACAGAACTCGCAAGTTGTTCACCAAAACATACATCAAGTGGATCACGTGAATATCCCATTGTCACCACAGATAAGCACATGCAAGACATACATCAAGTGTTCTCAAATCCTTAAAGACTCAATCCGATAAGATAACTTCAAATGGAAAACTCAATTCATCACAAGGAGATAGAGGGGGAGAAACATCATAAGATCCAACTATAATAGCAAAGCTTGCGGTACATCAAGATTGTGCCATATCAAGAACATGAGAGAGAGAGATCAAACACATAGCTACTGGTACATACCCTCAGCCCCGAGGGTGAACTACTCCCTCCTCGTCATGGAGAGCGCCGGGATGATGAAGATGGCTACCGGTGATGATTCCCCCCTCCGGCAGGGTGTCGGAACAGGGTCCCGATTGGTTTTTGGTGGCTACAGAGGCTTGCGGCGGCAGAACTCCCGATCTAGGTTTCTTTTCGAGGGTTTCTGTATTTATAGGAATTTTTGGCGTCGGTCTCACGTCAGGGGGTCTCCGAGTCATCCACGAGGCAGGGGGTGCGTCCAGGGGGACAGGGCGCGCCCTCCACCCTCGTGGATGGCTCGGGACTCTTCTGGCCCAACTATTTTACTCCAGGGGCTGCTTTTGGTCCATAAAAAACATCAAAATTGGCACGTCAATTGGACTCCGTTTGGTATTCCTTTTCTGTAAAACTCAAAAACAAGGAAAAAACAAAACTGGCACTAGGTTCTAGGTTAATAGGTTAGTCCCAAAAATCATATAAAATAGCATATAAATGCATATAAAACATCCAAGATGGATAATATAATAGCATGGAACAATAAAAAAATATAGATACGTTGGAGACGTATCAATAACGAGGGAGTAGTCCACCCTCGGGGCTGAGGGTATGTACCAGTAGCTATGTGTTTAATCTCTCCCTCTCATGTTCTTGAGATGTCACGATCTTGATGTATCGCGGGGTTTGTTAATCTAGTTAGATCATATGGTGTTTTCCCCTCTTTATTTTGTTGTGATGAATTGAGTTTTCCCTTTGAGATTTCAATTTATTGGATTGAATACTTTTATGGATTTGAGAACACTTGATGTATGTCTTGCTATGAATACCTGTGGTGACAATGGGGTATCGTATTGATTCACTTGATATATATTTTTGCACTCAACTCGCGGATTCCCGAGGTGACATTGGGGTAATCTACGCATAGGGATTGATGCATGTTCTTGTCTTTGTTTCTCCAGTAAAATCTTGGGGCACTCTTTGAGGTTACTTGTGTTGGATTGAGTATTATGAATCTGAAATTATTTGGTGTTATTTTAGTATGAACTCTTGGATAGATCAATCGGAAAGAATAGCTTTGAGGTGGTTTCGTACCCTACAAATGATTTCTTCTTATGTTGTTGATAACCCACAAGTATAGGGGGTCATTTGTAGCCTTCTTCGATAAATAAGAGTGTCGAATCCAACGAGGAGCTAAAGGTAGCTAGAAAAAATATTCCCTCAAGTTCTATCAACCACCAATACAACTCTACGCACACTTGGCATTTGCTTTACCTAAAACAAGTATGAAACTAGTTTGCAAGAATAAAACTATGGGTACTTTGTGGGAATAAAACTACGAATAAATTGCAAGATAATAGAAGTGGATAGCTTTGGTCAACAAGAAAGTCATTTGTCCCTAGGCAATCGATAACAAGTACCGGTAATCATTCTTGCAATTCTATATGAGGGAGAGGCATGAGCTAACATACTTTCTGTACTTGGATCATATGCACTTATGATTGGAACTCTAGCAAGCATCCGCAACTACTAAAGATCATTAAGGTCGTGAAACCCAACCATAGCATTAAGTATCAAGTCCTCTTTATCCCATACTCAACAACCCGCCTACTCGGGTTTAAGCTTTTGTCACTCTCGCAACCCACCATAAGCAAATCATGAACATATTGCAACACCCTATAGCGGGGATCCCCCACGTTTGCGTGAGACGGAGGGCACCGTAGGACAACACCATAAATAAAATATACAATCATACCAACCAAGATCACGATTAACCCACAAGACAAAATGGATCTATTCAAACATCATAGGATAGCTAAATATCATTGGGAAATAATATATGGAGTTGAGCACCATGTTTAAGTAGAGATTACAGTGGGGATAAATGGTGTTACACTGCTGCATAGAGGGGGAGAAAGTTGGTGTCGACGGTAGCAAGATTGTTGATGTAGATCGCCGTCACGATCCTAGCCCTGGCGGCACTCCGGCGCCACCGGGAGAGAGGGGGAGAGAGCCCCCCTCCTCCTCCTCCTCCTTCTTCTTCTTCTTCTTCTTATTCCTTGGCCTCCCCCTAGATGGGAGGAGAGCTCCCCTCTGGTCCATGTCCTCCATGCGGCGGAGGGGTGGGAGCCCCTCCGAGATTGGATCTATCTCTCTATTCTCTCCTGTTTCGCGTTCCCCAGATCTGGCCCTTCACGGTTTCTTAAATTCCTGGAGATCCGTAACTCCGATTGCGCTGAAAATTTTACATGATTTTTTCCCATAAATTATCTTTCTTGCACCAGAAGAAGGGCCCCAACCGACCTTTGAGGAGGCCACAAGATACCTGGGCGTGCCAGGGGGTGCCCGGCGCGCCCTGGTGGGTTGTGGTCACTGTGGGGGCCCGTTTGCGTTGATTCCACCTCCCAAAAGTCATAAATATACCGAAATAATTTTCCGTAACTTTTTATCGCATTTGGACTTCATTTGATATGGATTTTCTATGAAACAAAAAATATGTAACAAATAGGAACTGGCACTGTGAACTGGATCAATAGGTTAGTCCAATAAATCATATAAAAAGTTGCCAAAAATATGTGAAAGTTGTATAATATTGGCATGAAACAATCAAAAATTATAGGTACGACGGAGACGTATCAGCATCCCCAAGTTTAATTCCTGCTCGTCCTTGAGTAGGTAAATGATAAAAAAGATAATTTTTGATGTGGAATTCTACCTAACTTAAACTTGATCATAAGTCTAATCATGGCATGAATATTAAGACACGAATGATTCAAAGCATTAGTATATAATTTGACATAAAGACATCAATACTCAGGCATCCCAACAAGCAATCATGTCTTTCAAAATATCAACGCTAAAGAAAGTTATCCTTACAAAATCATATAGTCTTGTTATGCTCTGTCTTCTTAACACAAAGTATTTATCATGCACAACCCCGATGACAAGCCGAGCAACTGGTTCATACTTTTTAACGCGCTTCAGCTTTTTCAACCCTCACGCAATATGAGCACAAGCTATGGATGTATCACTACAGGTGGAATAGAGTATGATGATAGGGGTTGATATAGAGAAGACAAAAAGGTAAGAAAGTCTCACATCGATGCGGCTAACCAATGGGCTATGGAGATGCCCATCAATTGGTATCAACGTGAGGAGTAGGGATTGTCATGCAATGAATGCACTAAGAGCTATAAGTGTATGAAAGCTCAATACAAAAACTAAGTGGGTGTGCATCTAATCCTATAATGAAAAATTCCCACTAGTATATGAAAGTGACAACATAGGAGACTCTCCATATGAAAAACATGGTGCTACTTTGAAGCACAAGTGTGGAACTAGCATGCCCCTTCTCTCTTTTTTACTCTTTTCTTTTTTCTTTCTTTTTTTTTCTCAATGTCCGGAGTCTCATCCCGACTTGTGGGGGAATCGTAGTCTCCATTATCCTTTCCTCACTAGGGCAATGCTCTAGTAATGAATAATTTATGGTCATCACACTTCTATTTACTTACAACTCAATATTACAACTCGATACCTATAACAAAATATGACTCTATATGAATGCCTCTGGTAGTGTACTAGGATGTGCAATGATCTATCATAACAACGATATCAAAAAATGGACAAGCCATGGAAATATCATGCTAGGTATCTTACAATCATGCAAAACAATATGATAATGAATGCTCAAGTCATCAAAACGGAAGCGGTGGAAGTTGCATGGCAATATATCTCAGAATGGCTATGAAAAGGCCATAATTGGTAAGTATGATGGTTGTTTTGAGGAAGATATAATAAGGCTTATGTGTGATAGAGAGTATCATATCACGGGGTTTGGATGCACCTACGAAGTTTGCACCGACTCTCGAGGTGAGAAAGGGCAATGCACAGTACCGTAGAGGCTAGCAAATTGCGGAAAGGTAAGAGTGCGTATAATCCATGGACTCACATTAATCATAAAGAACTCATATACTTATTGCAAAATTTTATTAGCCCTCGAAGCAAAGTACTACTATGCATGCCCCTAGGGGGATAGATTGGTAGGAAAAGACCATCGCTCGTCCCCGACCGCCACTCATAAGGAAGACAGTCAATAATAAATCATGCTCCAACTTCATAGCATAACGAGAGACTATATGTTCATGCTTCAGGAATTGCAAACCTTAGCACCAATATTCTTACTAACCACAACCATTTACTAGTACCTCCCACATATTCCATCTCTATATCGCAAAACTATTGCAAGGAATCAAACATATCATATTTAGTGATCCACAAGTTTTATGTAGGATTTTATGACTAACCATGCAATTGACCAATTCCTTTTGACTCTCTAAATAGATATAAGTGAAGCATGAGAGTTTAATTATTTCTAAAAAAATATCATGCTCTAACAAATATAAGTGAAGCAAAAGAGCATTCTACAAACAACGGTTTTCCATGTGAAGAGAAACAGGCAATCCAAACTTCAAATGATATAAGTGAAGCACATGAAGCATTCTATAAAGCCACACTCAAAAGATATAAGTGAAGTGCATTGAGAATTCTATAAATCAACTATGGACTATATGATACCAACATGGTGCATAAAATAAAAATGAAAAGTAAATGCAAAAGACGCTCCAAGATTTGCACATATCACAAGAACGAAACAAAGACGAAAACATACCGATACTTGTTGAAGAAAGATGGGATGCCTTCTGGGGCATCCCCAAGCTTAGACACTTTGAGTCTCCTTGAATATTTACTTGGGGTGCCTTCGGCATCCCCAAGATTGAGCTCTTGCCTCTCCTCCTTCTCCTCGTATCGACACCTCCTCGATCTTTGATCACTTCATCCACACAAAACTCAACAGAAAGCTCCGTAAGATCCGTTAGTATAATAAAGCAAATCACTACTCTAAGTACTATTGGAAAACAATTCATATTTTGTTTTTGCATTGTAGCACTGTAATACAACTTTTTCATGGCTTATTCCACTGATAGAATCAATAGTTTCATCAAAACAAGCAAAACAATGCATCAAAAACAAAATCTGTCTTAAACAGGATAGTTTGTAGTAATCTGAAGATTCACCATACTTATGGTACTCCAAAAATTCTGAAAAATTAGGAAAAAATAAACAATTTGTATAGCAAGACTATGCAGAAAATTTCAGAAACTTTCGACATTCCAGTAAAAAAATGTAAAATCGTGCACTACAACCAAAGTTTCTATTTTTGCACCGCACATACAAACAGGCAATCTACTCATCCTAAAGGCAAATCTTAGCACATTATTTTTATAATACAATGTAATTGTACAAGGGGTTAATTATTTTTGTGAGAATCTTCATGAAAAATTCTACATTGTTTCCATGAGCATTAACACAAGTGTTCAAGGTCGACCCTCACTTCTCCAATGCATCACCTTTCAATCGCTTCTCTTTTTGAAGAAGTTTTTAGGTTCCCCTCTATATATTTTTTGTTTTAAAACTTTATAAAAGAACTCAACAGAAAGAAATGTCTCCCTAAAACTTTCAGGTTGTCTCCCTGGCAGCGCTTTCTCTAAATCCATTAAGTTAGGCATAAAGTGCTCAAATAATGGATCCTCCCGGATCCCAAGGTATATCAAAGCCAATTTTAATTAACAATGATTTGGCATTTAGTAATGAGCACAAAGCAACATATAGCATGCAATGACGAAGTCTAACTCTCTTCATATGCATCGGCATGTCATACAAGAACAATTCATGCACATCAAGTAAAGGCCAATACATAGCATAAGAAGTTTCTTGTAATTCTTTCGTGTTGGAAACATAGAGAGGCGGAGATGTAGTTCCTCTCTCATAATAATTGCAAGTAGGAGCAGCAAGCACATGCATATTATATTCATCAAAATCATCATGTGTAGTGATAAAAGACAACCCATCAATGTAATCCTTAATAAGTGAAAACTTCTCAGATATAGTGTAGTTTGGAGAATTCAAAAAGATAATAAGGCTATCATGATTGGGTGCAATAGCAACAATATCATTCTTAACATAAGGAACTACAGCAAGTTCATCTCCATAAATATAATTCATATTGGCATCATGGTCACAAACATAGCAATCATCAAGTTCATCAAAAAGGGATATTTCAAAAGAATCAAGGGGATCATAGCAATTATCATAGCTTTTATCCTTCAGCAAGCATGAATGGACATTAAATAATGTATGAGTTGGAGGGTTACTCTCATTAGAAGGTGGGCACGGGTATCTAATCCGCTCTTCCTCCTTTTGTTCTTCACTCTCTTCATCATCTTCTTCATCCAATGAGCTCACCGTTTCATCAATTTCTTCTTTCATAGACTCCTGCAAAATATTAGTCTCTTCTCGGACAGCGGAGATTTTCTCAATAAATTCATCAGTATCGGAATTATATTTATAATTATCATAACAATATTTAAGGATGGCAAAATTTTCAGGTCTATAAACATCATCATCGAAAGCTTCATACTTTAAAAACAAAGATTCAATTTCATAAGCACCCTTAAAAGCAACAAATTCTTCTATTCGTTCCACATCATAATAATCATATCTACCATTGGCATAACAAGCGAAGGTTCCATTATCATTAAATTTTCATGAAAAGGGAAGGTGCGGAGCGTTCATCCTAGAGCAACAAGTATAATTATATCTCTGGCATAAATTCCAAGCATATCCATGCAACATATCAATTTGATCCCATAAAAGTTTTCCTTTTTGAGTCAAGCGATAATCCCTAAAGTATTCACGTTGATCCAACATTACTCCCATTATCAAGTTGAATGGGGTTTTCTCAGGATTATCAAAGTAGTGCATAATATTTTTCACATAATGAGCATCAAGGGTTTAGGAGGTTCCCCATCTCCATGAGTACCAAGTACCACCAATTTTTTGGTGTTTCCTGTTCCATATCCATAACTAAAGATAGAGAACAACTTAGAACGGGAAAAAACTGCTTAGTGATAAAGAATACAAGCACATACGAGAATACTCACCCCACCCTATCGCTCCCCGGCAAGTAGCCTGAAAATGGTCTTGATAACCCACAAGTATAGGGGATCGTTTGTAGATTTATTCGATAAATAAGAGTGTCGAACCCCAACGAGGAGCTAAAGGTAGAACAAATATTCCCCCAAGTTCAATCGACCACCGATACAACTCTACGCACACTTGACGTTTGCTTTACCTAAAACAAGTATGAAACTATTTTGCAAGAATAAAACTACAAGTACTTTGCAGGAATAAAACTACGAATAAATTGGAAGATAATAGAAGTGGATAGCCTTTGTCAACAAGAAAGTCATTTGTCCCTAGGCAATCGATAACAAGTATCGGTAATAATTCTTGCAATTCTATATGAGGGAAAGGCATGAGCTAACATACTTTATCTACTTGGATCATATGCACTTATGATTAGAACTCTACCAAGCATCCGCAACTACTAAAGATCATTAAGGTCATGAAACCCAACCATAGCATTAAGTATCAAGTCCTCTTTATCCCATACGCAACAACCCACCTACTTGGGTTTAAGCTTTTGTCACTCTCGCAACCCACCATAAGCAAATCATGAATGTATTTCAACACCCTACAGCGGGGATCCCCCACGTTTGCGCAAGACGGAGGGCACCGTAGGACAGCAACATAAATAAAATATACAATCATACCAACCAAGATCACGATTAACCCACACGACAAAACGGATCTACTCAAACATCATAGGATATCTAAATATCATTGGGAAATAATATATGGAGTTGAGCATCATGTTTAAGTAGAGATTACAGCGGGGAGAAGGGGTGTTACACCGCTTCATAGAGGGGGAGAAAGTTGGTGTTTACGGTAGCAAGATTTTTTATGTAGATCGTCATCCCGACGGCACTCCGGCGCCACCGGGAGAGAGGGGGGAGAGCCCCCCTCCTTCTTCTTCTTCCTTGGCCTCCCCCTAGATGGGAGTAGAGTTCCCCCTCTGGTCCATGGCCTCCTTGGCGGTGGTGTTGGGAAACGTAGCATGCAATTTCAAAAAAAATCCTACGCTCACGCAAAATCTATCTAGGAGATGCATAGCAACGAGAGGCGGAGAGTGTGTCCACGTACCCTCATAGACTGTTGCCTCTTGAGCATTCGTTGGTTTTCTCTTTAAGAGGAAAGGGTGATGCAGCAAAGTAGCGTAAGTATTTCCCTCAGTTTTGAGAACCAAGGTATCAATCCAGTAGGAGACAACGCACAAGTCACCCAGTACTGTTGGGAAACGTAGTAATTTCAAAAAAAATCCTACGCACACGCAAGATCATGGTGATGCATAGCAACGAGAGGGGAGAGTGTTGTCCACGTACCCTTGTAGACCGAAAGCGGAAGCGTCAGCACAACGCGGTTGATGTAGTCATACGTCTTCACGATCTGACCGATCAAGTACCAAACGCACGGTACCTCCGAGTTCAGCACACGTTCAGCCCGATGACGTCCCTCTAACTCCGATCCAGCTGAGTGTTGAGGGAGAGTTTTCGTCAGCACGACGGTGTGGTGACGATGTTGATGTTCTACCGACGCAGGGCTTCGCCTAAGCACCACTACAGTATTATCGAGGTGGACTATGGTGGAGGGGGGCACCGCACACGGCTAAGAGACGATCAACTTGATCAACTTGTATGTCTAGAGGTGCCCCCTGCCCCTGTATATAAAGGAGCAAGGGGGGGTGCGGCCGGCCAAGGGGAGAGGCGCGCCGGAGGAGTCCTACTCCCACCGGGAGTAGGACTCCCCCCTTTTCCTAGTTGGATTAGGACTTAGGAGGGGGGAAGAAGGAAAGAGGGGGCCCGGCCCCCTTTGCCCTTAACCAATTCGGTTGGGCCTTGGGGGGGGGGGCGCCCCACACTTCCCTTGCTTCCCTCCTTTTCCACTAAGGCCCATTTAGGCCCATTAAGCCCCCGGGGGGTTCCGGTAACCCCCCCGATACTCTAGTAAAATCCCGATTTCACCCGGAACACTTCCGATATCCAAACATAGGCTTCCAATATATCAATATTCATGTCTCGGCCATTTTTAGACTGCTCGTCATGTCCGTGATCACATCCGGGACTCCGAACAACCTTTGGTACATCAAAACATAAAACTCATAATATAACGTCATCATAGCATTAAGCGTGCGAACCCTACGGGTTTGAGAACTATGTAGACATGAACGAGACACGTCTCCGGTCAATAACCAATAGCAGAACCTGGATGCTCATATTGGCTCCTACATATTCTACGAAGTTCTTTATCGGTCAGACCGCATAACAACATACGCTGTTCCCTTTGTCATCGGTATGTTACTTGCCCGAGATTCGATCATCGGTATCTCAATACCTAGTTCAATCTCGTTACCGGCAAGTCTCTTTACTCGTTTCGTAATATATCATCCCGCAACTAACTCATTAGTTGCAATGATTGCAAGGCATAAGTGACGTGCATTACCGAGAGGGCCCAGAGATACCTCCCCGACAATTGGAGTGACAAATCCTAATCTCGAAATACGCCAACCCAACAAGTACCTTCGGAGACACCTGTAGAGCACCTTTATAATCACCCAGTTACATTGTGACATTTGGTAGCACACAAAGTGTTCCTCCGGTAAACGGGAGTTTCATAATCTCATAGTCATAGGAACATGTATAAGTCATGAAGAAAGCAATAGCTACATACTTAAACGATCGTGTGCTAAGCTAACGGAATGGGTCATGTCAATCACATCATTCTCCTAACGATGTGATCCCGTTAATCAAATGACAACCCATGTCAATGGCTAGTAAACCTAACCATCTTTGATCAACGAGCTAGTTAAGTAGAGGCATACTAGTGACACTCTATTTGTCTATGTATTCACACATGTATTATGTTTCTGGTTAATACAATTCTAGCATGAATAATAAACATTTATCATGATATAAGGAAATAAATAATAACTTTTATTATTGCCTCTAGGGCATATTTCCTTCAGTCTCCCACTTGCACTAGAGTCAATAATCTAGATTACACAGTAATGATTCTAACACCCATGGAGCCTTGGTGCTGATCATGTTTTGCTCGTGGAAGAGGCTTAGTCAACGGGTCTGCAACATTCAGATAATGTATCTTGCAAATTTCTATGTCTCCCACCTGGACTAGATCTCGGATGGAATTGAAGCGTCTCTTGATGTGCTTGGTTCTCTTGTGAAATCTGGATTCCTTCGCTAAGGCAATTGCTCCAGTATTGTCACAAAAGATTTTCATTGGACCCGATGCACTAGGTATGACACCTAGATCGAATATGAACTCCTTCATCCAGACTCCTTCATTTGCTGCTTCCGAAGCAGCTATGTACTCTGCTTCACATGTAGATCCCTCCACGACGCTTTGTTTAGAACTGCACCAACTGACAGCTCCACCGTTCAATGTAAACATGTATCCGGTTTGCGATTTTGAATCGTCCAGATCAGTGTCAAAGCTTGCATCAACATAACCGTTTACGATGAGCTCTTTGTCACCTCCATAAATGAGAAACATATCCTTAGTACTTTTCAGGTATTTCAGGATGTTCTTGACCGCTGTCCAGTGATCCACTCCTGGATTACTTTGGTACCTCCCTGCTAGACTTATAGCAAGGCACACATCAGGTCTGGTACACAGCATTGCATACATGATAGAGCCTATGGATGAAGCATAGGGAACATCTTTCATTTTCTCTCTATCTTCTGCAGTGGTCGGGCATTGAGTCTTACTCAACTTCACACCTTGTAATACAGGCAAGAACCCTTTCTTTGCTTGATCCATTTTGAACTTCTTCAAAACTTTGTCAAGGTATGTGCTTTGTGAAAGTCCAATTAAGCGTCTTGATCTATCTCTATAGATCTTAATGCCCAATATGTAAGCAGCTTCACCGAGGTCTTTCATTGAAAAACTCTTATTCAAGTATCCCTTTATGCTATCCAGAAATTCTATATCATTTCCAATCAGTAATATGTCATCCATATATAATATCAGAAATGCTACAGAGCTCCTACTCACTTTCTTGTAAATACAGGCTTCTCCAAAAGTCTGTACAAATGCTTTGATCACACTATCAAAGCGTTTATTCCAACTCCGAGAGGCTTGCACCAGTCCATAAATGGATCGCTAGAGCTTGCACACTTTGTTAGCTCCCTTTGGATCGACAAAACCTTCCGGTTGCATCATATACAACTCTTCTTCCAGAAATCCATTCAAGACAGACTTAAGCATCGCTATGGGTGAGAAGGTCTCATCGTAGTCAATCCCTTGAACTTGTCGAAAACCTTTCGCAACAAGTCGAGCTTTATAGACAGTAACATTACCGTCAGCGTCAGTCTTCTTCTTGAAGATCCATTTATTCTCAATTGCTTGCCGATCATCGGGCAAGTCAACCAAAGCCCACACTTTGTTCTCATACATGGATCCCATCTCAGATTTCATGGCCTCAAGCCATTTTGCAGAATCTGGGCTCGCCATCGCTTCTTCATAGTTCGTAGGTTCGTCATGGTCTAGTAACATGACCTCCAGAACAGGATTACCGTACCACTCTGGTGCGGATCTTACTCTGGTTGACCTACGAGGTTTAGTAACAACTTGATCTAAAGTTTCATGATCATCATCATGAACTTCCTCACTAATTGGTGTAGGTGTCGCAGAAACCGTTTTCTGTGATGAACTACTTTCCAATAAGGGAGCAGGTACAGTTACCTCATCAAGTTCTACTTTCCTCCCACTCACTTCTTTCGAGAGAAACTCCTTCTCTAGAAAAACTCCGAATTTAGCAACAAAAAGTCTTGCCTTCGGATCTGTGATAGAAGGTGTACCCAACATTCTCCTTTGGGTATCCTATGAAGACACATTTCTCCGATTTGGGTTCGAGCTTATCAGGTTGAAGCCTTTTCACATATGCATCACAACCCAAAACTTTCAGAAATGACAACTTTGGTTTCTTACCAAACCACAGTTCATAAGGCGTCGCCTCAACAAATTTCGATGGTGCCCTATTTAACGTGAATGCGGCCGTCTCTAAAGCATAACCCCAAAACGATAGCGGTAAATCTGTAAGAGACATCATAGATCGCACCATATCTAGTAAAGTACGATTACGATGTTCGGACACACCATTACGCTATGGTGTTCCAGGTGGCGTGAGTTGTGAAACTATTCCACATTGTTTCAAATGTAGACCAAACTCATAACTCAAATATTCTCCTCCACGATCAGATCATAGAAACTTTATTTTCTTGTTACGATGATTTTCAACTTCACTCTGAAATTCCTTGAACTTTTCAAATGTTTCAGACTTATGTTTCATTAAGTAGATATACCAATATCTGCTTAAATCATCTGTGAAGGTGAGAAAATAACGATATCCGCCATGAGCCTCAACATTCATCAGACCACATACATCTGTATGTATGATTTCCAACAAATCTGTTGCTCCCTCCATAGTTCCAGAGAATGGCGTTTTAGTCATCTTGCCCATGAGGCACGGTTCGCAAGTACCAAGTGATTCATAATCAAGTGGTTCCAAAAGTCCATCAGTATGGAGTTTCTTCGCGCACTTTACACCGATATGACCTAAACGGCAGTGCCACAAATAAGTTGCACTATCATTATCAACCCTGCATCTTTTGGCTTCAACATTATGAATATGTGTGTCACTACTATCGAGATTCAATAAGAATAGACCATTCTTTACCGGTGCATGACCATAAAAGATATTACTCATATAAATAGAACAACCATTATTCTCTGATTTAAATGAATAACCGTCTCGCATCAAACAAGATCCAGATATAATGTTCATGCTCAGCGCTGGCACCAAATAACAATTATTTAGGTCTAATACTAATCCCGAAGGTAGATGTAGAGGTAGCGTGCCGACCGCGATCACATCGACTTTGGAACCATTTCCCACGTGCATCGTCACCTCGTCCTTAGCCAATCTTCGCTTAATCCGTAGCCCCTGTTTCGAGTTGCAAATATTAGCAACAGGACCAGTATCAAATACCCAGGTGCTACTGCGAGTATTAGTAAGGTACACATCAATAACATGTATATCACATATACCTTTGTTCACCTTGCCATCCTTCTTATCCGCCAAATACTTGGGGCAGTTCCGCTTCCAGTGACTAGTCTGCTTGCAGTAGAAGCACTCAGTTTCAAGCTTAGGTCCAGACTTGGGTTTCTTCTCTTGAGCAGCAACTTGCTTGCTGTTCTTCTTGAAGTTCCCCTTCTTCTTCCCTTTGCCCTTTTTCTTGAAACTAGTGGTCTTGTTGACCATCAACACTTGATGCTCCTTCTTGATTTCTACCTCCGCAGCCTTTAGCATTGCGAAGAGCTCGGGAATTGTTTTATTCATCCCTTGCATATTATAGTTCATCACGAAGCTCTTGTAGCTTGGTGGCAGTAATTGAAGAACTCTGTCAATGACACTATCAACCGTAAGATCAACTCCCAGCAGAGTCAAGTGATTATGGTACCCAGACATTCTGAGTATATGTTCACTGACAGAACTATTCTCCTCCATCTTGCAGCTATAGAACTTATTGGAGACTTCATATCTCTCAATCCGGGAATTTGCTTGAAATATTAACTTCAACTCCTGGAACATCTCATATGCTCCATGACGTACAAAACGTCGTTGAGGTCCCGGTTCTAAGCCGTAAAGCATGGCACACTGAACTATCGAGTAGTCATCAACACGCAACTGCCAGGCATTCACAATGTCTGCAGTTGCTGGCGCAAGAGGTACACCTAGCGGTGCTTCCAGGATGTAACTCTTCTGTGCAGCAATGAGGATAATCCTCAAGTTACGGACCCAGTCCGTGTAATTGCTACCATCATCTTTCAACTTTGCTTTCTCAAGGAACGCATTAAAATTCAACGGAACAACAACACGGGCCATCTATCTACAATCAACATAGACAAGCAAGATACTATCAGGTACTAAGTTCATGATAAATTTAAGTTCAATTAATCATATTACTTAAGAACTCCCACTTAGATAGACATCCCTCTAATCCTCTAAGTGATCACGTGATCCAAATCAACTAAACCATGTCCGATCATCACGTGAGATGGAGTAGTTTTAATGGTGAACATCACTATGTTGATCATATCTACTATATGATTCACGCTCGACCTTTCGGTCTCCGTGTTCCGAGGCCATATCTGTTATATGCTAGGCTCGTCAAGTTTAACCTGAGTATTCCGCGTGTGCAACTGTTTTGCACCCGTTGTATTTGAACATAGAGCCTATCACACCCGACCATCACGTGGTGTCTCAGCACGAAGAACTTCCGCAATGGTGCATACTCAGGGAGAACACTTATACTTTGATAATTTAGTCAGGGATCATCTTATAATGCTACCGTCAATCAAAGCAAGATAAGATGCATAAAAGATAAACATCACGTGCAATCAATATAAGTGATATGATATGGCCATCATCATCTTGTTCTTGTGATCTCCATCTCCGAAGCACCGTCATGATCACCATCGTCACCGGCACGACACCTTGATCTCCATCGTAGCATCGTTGTTGTCTCGCCAATCTTATGCTTCCACGACTATCGCTACCGCTGTGATAAAGTAAAGCATTACAGGGCGATTGTATTGCATACAATAAAGCGACAACCATATGGCTCCTGCCAGTTGCCGATAACTCGGTTACAAAACATGATTATCTCATACAATATAGCATCACGTCTTGACCATATCACATCACAACATGCCCTGCAAAAACAAGTTAGACGTCCTCTACTTTGTTGTTGCAAGTTTTACGTGGCTGCTACGGGCTTAGTAAGAACCGTTCTTACCTACGCATGAAAACCACAACGATAGTTTGCCAAGTTGGTGCTGTTTTAACCTTCGCAAGGACCGGGCATAGCCACACTCGATTCAACTAAAGTTGGAGAAACTGACACCCGCCAGCCACCTATGTGCAAAGCATGTCGGTAGAACTAGTCTCGCGTAAGCGTACGCGTAATGTCGGTCCGCGCCGCTTCATCCAACAATACCGCTGAACCAAAGTATGTCATGATGGTAAGCAGTATGACTTATATCGCCCACAACTCACTTGTGTTCTACTCGTGCATATAACATCAACGCATAAAACCAGGCTCGCATGCCACTATTGGGAAACACAGTAATTTCGAAAAAATTCCTACGCACACGCAAGATTATGGTGATGCATAGCAATGAGAGGGGAGAGTGTTGTCCACGTACCCTCCTAGACCGAAAGCGGAAGCGTTAGCACAACGCGGTTGATGTAGTCGTACGTCTTCACGATCCGACCGATCAAGTACCGAACGCATGGCACCTCCGAGTTCAGCACACGTTCAGCCCGATGACGTCCCTCTAACTCTGATCCAGCCAAGTGTTGAGGGAGAGTTTTCGTCAGCATGACAGCGTGGTGACGATGTTGATGTTCTACCGACGCAGGGCTTTGCCTAAGCACCGCTACAGTATTATCGAGGTGGACTATGGTGGAGGGGGGCACCGCACACGGCTAAGAGATGATCAACTTGATCAACTTGTATGTCTAGAGGTGCCCCCTGCCCCTGTATATAAAGGAGCAAGGGGGGGGGGGTGCACCGGCCAAGGGGAGAGGCGCGCTGGAGGAGTCCTCCCACCGGGAGTAGGAATCCCCCCTTTTCCTAGTTGGATTAGGACTTAGGAGGGAGGACGAAGGAAAGAGGGGGGCCGGCCCCCTTTGCCCTAAACCAATTCGGTTTGGGCCTTGGGGGGGGGCGCCCCACACTTCCCTTGCTTCCCTCCTTTTCCACTAAGGCCCATGTAGGCCCATTAAGCCCCCGAGGGGTTCCGGTAACCCCCCCCCCCGGTACTCTCGAAAAATCCCGATTTCACCCGAAACACTTCCGATATCCAAACATAGGCTTCCAATATATCAATCTTCATGTCTCGACCATTTCGAGACTCCTCGTCATGTCCGTGATCACATCCGGGACTCCAAACAACCTTCGGTACATCAAAACATAAAACTCATAATATAACTGTCATCCTAGCGTTAAGCGTGCGGACCCTACGGGTTCGAGAACTATGTAGACATGACCGAGACACGTCTCCGGTCAATAACCAATAGCGGAACCTGGATGCTCATATTGGCTCCCAAATATTCTATGAAGATCTTTATTGGACAGACCGCATAACAACATACGTTGTTCCCTTTGTCATCGGTATGTTACTTGCCCGAGATTCGATCGTCGGTATCTCAATACCTAGTTCAATCTCGTTACCGGCAAGTCTCTTTACTCGTTCCGTAATATATCATCCCGCAACTAACTCATTAGTTGCAATGATTGCAAGGCTTAAGTGATGTGCATTATCAAGAGGGGCCAGAGATATCTCTCCGACAATCGGAGTGACAAATCCTAATCTCGAAATACGCCAACCCAACAAGTACCTTCGGAGACACCTGTAGAGCACCTTTATAATCACCCAGTTACGTTGTGATGTTTGGTAGCACACAAAGTGTTCCTCCGGTAAACGGGAGTTGCATAATCTCATAGTCATAGGAACATGTATAAGTCATGAAGAAAGCAATAGCAACATACTTAAACGATCGTGTGCTAAGCTACCGGAATGGGTCATGTCAATCACATCATTCTCCTAATGATGTGATCCCGTTAATCAAATGACAACCCATGCCAATGGCTAGGAAACTTAACCATCTTTGATCAACGAGCTAGTTAAGTAGAGGCATACTAGTGACACTCTATTTGTCTATGTATTCACACATGTATTATGTTTCCGGTTAATACAATTCTAGCATGAATAATAAACATTTATCATGATATAAGGAAATAAATAATAACTTTTATTATTGCCTCTAGGGCATATTTCCTTCAAGTACCTGCACAAACAATCAAGAACCTTGCAACCAACGCGATAAAGGGGTTGTCAATCCCTTCACGGTCACTCACAAAAGTGACATCTGATAAAGATAGTAAAATAAATATTTTTGGTATTTTTGTTGTATAGATTGGAAAGTACAAATTGCAAAATACTAAACGAGATGCGATGTAAATAAAAGAGATGCAATATAATAAGAAAGAGACTCGGGGGCCATAGGTTTCACTAGTGGCTTCTCTCAAGATAGCATGTATTACGGTGGGTGAACAAATTACTGCCGAGCAATTGATAGAAAAGCGCATAGTTATGAGAATATCTAAGGCAATGATCATGAATATAGGCATCACGTCTGTGTCAAGTAGATCGGAATGATTCTGCATCTACTACTATTACTCTACACATCGACCGCTATCCAGCATGCATCTAGCGTATTAAGTTCATAAGAATAGAATAATACATTAAGCAAGATGACATGATGTAGAGGGATAAACTCAAGCAATATGATATAAACCCCATCTTTTTATCCTCGATGGCAACAATATAATACGTGCCTTGCTGCCCCTACTGTCACTGGGAAAGGACACCGCAAGATTGAACCCAAAGCTAAGCACTTCTCCCATTGCAAGAAAGATCAATCTAGTAGGCCAAACTAAACCGATAATTCGAAGAGACTTGCAAAGATATCAAATCATGCATATAAGAATTCAGAGAAGAACCAAATAATATTCATAGATAATCTTGTTCATAAACCCACAATTCATTGGATCTCGGCAAACACACCGCAAAAGAGTATTACATCGAATAGATCTCCAAGAACATCGGGGAGAACTTTGTATTGAGAATCAAAGAGAGAGAGGAAGCCATCTAGTTAATAACTATGGACCCGAAGGTCTATGGTAAACTACTCACGCTTCATCGGAGAGGCTATGGTGTTGATGTAAAAGCCCTCCGTGATCGATTCCCCCTCTGGCAGATCACCGGAAGAGGCCCCAAGATGGGATCTCACGGGTACAGAAGGTTGCGGCGATGGAAAAGTGGTTTCGTGGCTCTCTGCGATCGATATAGGGTATAAGATTATATATAGGTGAAAGAAGTATGTCGGTGGAGCTACGAGGGGCCTACGAGGGTGGGGGCGCCTCTACCCCCTGGGCATGCCCTCCTGCCTCGTGGCCGCCTCGTGGCATTCCAGACTTCAACTCCAAGTCTCCTGGTTTGCTTTCGGTCCAAGAAAGATCGCCGCGAAGGTTTCATTCCGTTTGGTATTCCTTTTCTCCGAAACTCTAAAATAGGAAAAAACCCATAAACTGGCACTGGGCCTTCGGTTAATAGGTTAGTCCCAAAAATAATATAAAAGAGCATATTGAAGCCCATTAAACATCCAAAACAGATAATAAAATAGCATGGAACAATAAAAAATTATAGATACGTTGGAGACATATCAAGCATCCCCAAGCTTAATTCATGTTCGTCCTCGAGTAGGTAAATGATAAAAATAGAATTTTTTATGTGGAATGCTACCTAACATAATTATCAATGTAATTTTCTTTATTGTGGTGAATGTTCAGATCCGAAAGATTCAAAACAAAAGTTTAATATTGACATAAAAATAATAATATTTCAAGCATACTAACAAAGTAATCATGTCTTCTCAAAATAGCATGGCCAACGAAAGTTATCCCTACAAAATCATATAGTCTGGCTATGCTCTATCTTCATCACACAACATTTTTAAATCATGCACAACACCGATGACAAGCCAAGCAATTGTTTCATACTTTTGATGTTCTCAAACGTTTTCAATCCTCACGCAATACATGAGCATGAGCCATGGACATAGCACTATAGGTGGAATAGAATGGTGGTTTGCGAGATGACAAAAAGGAGAAGATAGTCTCACATCAACTAGGCGTATCAATGGGCTATGGAGATGCCCATCAATAGATATCAATGTGAGTGAGTAGGGATTGCCATGCAACAGATGCACTAGCTATAAGTGTATGAAAGCTCAAAAAGAAACTAACTGGGTGTGCATCCAACTTGCTTGCTCACGAAGACCTAGGACATTTTGAGGAAGCCCATCATTGGAATATACAAGCCAAGTTCTATAATGAAAAATTCCCACTAGTATATGAAAGTGACAAAGTAGGAGACTCTCTATCATGAAGATCATGGTGCTACTTTGAAGCACAAGTGTGGAAAAAGATAGTAGCATTGTCTCTTCTCTCTTTTTCTCCCATTTTTTTATTTGGGCCTTTTCTCTTTTTTTATGGCCTCTTTTTTCTCTTTCTTTTTTCTTTTTTGTCCAGAGTCTCATCCCGACTTGTGGGGGAATCATAGTCTCCATCATCCTTTCCTCACTGGGACAATGCTCTAATAATGATGGTCATCACACTTTTATTTACTTACAACTCAAAAATTACAACTCAATACTTAGAACAAAATATGACTCTATGTGAATGCCTCCGGCGGTGTACCGGGATGCATGTGCAATGAATCAAGAGTAACATTTATGAAAAATTATGAACGGTGGCTTTGCCACAAATACGATGTTAACTACATGATCGTGCAAAGCAATATGACAATTATGGAGCGTGTCATAATAAACGGAACGGTGGAAAGTTGCATGACAATATATATCGGAATGGCTATGGAAATACCATAATAGGTAGGTATGGTGGATGTTTTGAGGAAGGTAAATGGTGGGTTTATGGTACCGGCGAAAGTTGCGCGGTACTAGAGAGGCTAGCAACGGTGGAAGGGTGAGAGTGCGTATAATCCATGGACTCAACATTAGTCATAAAGAACTCACATACTTATTGCAAAAATCTATTAGTTATCAAAACTAAGTACTACACGGATGCTCCTAGGGGGATAGATTGGTAGTAAAAGGCCATCGCTCGTCCCTGACCGCCACTCATAAGGAAGACAATCAAAAAATAAATCATGCTCCGACTTCATCACATAACGGTTCACCATACGTGCATGCTATGGGAATCACAAACTTTAACACAAGTATCTCTCAAATTCACAACTACTCAACTAGCATGACTCTAATATCACCATCTTCATATCTCAAAACAATCATAAGGAATCAAACTTCTCATAGTATTCAATGCACTTTATATGAAAGTTTTTATTATACCCATCTTGGATGCCCTATCATATTAGGACTAATTTTATAGCCAAAGCAAATTACCATGCTGTTCTAAAAGACTCTCAAAATAATATAAGTGAAGCATGAGAGATCAATAATTTCTATAAAATAGAACCACCACCGTGCTCTAAAAAGATAGAAGTGAAGCACTAGAGCAAAATTATCAAGCTCAAAAGATATGAGTGAAGCACATAGAGTATTCTAATAAATTCCGATTCATGCGTGTCTCTCCCAAAAGGTGTGTACAGCAAGGATGATTGTGGTAAACTAAAAATCAAATACTCAAATCATACAAGGCGCTCCAAGCAAAACACATATCATTTGGTGGATAAAAATATAGCCTCAAGTAAAGTTACCGATGACGAAGACGAAAGAGGGGATGCCTTCCGGGGCATCCCCAAGATTAGGCTTTTGGTTGTCCTTGAATTTACCTTGGGGTGCCTTGGGCATCCCCAAGCTTAGGCTCTTGCCACTACTTATTCCAAAATCCATCAAATCTTTACCCAAAAACTTGAAAACTTCACAACACAAAACTTCAACAGAAAATCTCATGAGCTCCGTTAGTATAAGAAAATAAACCACCACTTTAAGGTACTGTAATGAACTCATTATTTATTTATATTGGTGTTAAACCTACTGTATTACAACTTCTCTATGGTTCATACCCCCAGATACTAGCCATAGATTTATCAAAATAAGCAAACAACACACGAAAAACAGAATATGTCAAAAATAGAACAATCTGTAACAATCTGGAGGTTCCGAATACTTCTATAACTCCAAAAATTCTGAAAAACTAGGATGACCAGTATAATTTGTATATTGATCTACTGAAAGTGGATTGTGTATTTTATCGCTCTCTGGTAAAAAATGAAAATTATTTTCGTGAGCACATACTTTTTGTTTTTATCAGCAAGATCAAACAACAATCACCCAAGAAGATCCTAAAGGCTTTACTTGGCACAAAAACTAATTAAAACATAAAAAACACAATCATAACAGAAGCTAGATGAATTATTTATTACTAAACAAGAAAAAAAAATTGGGTTGCCTCCCAACAAGCGCTATCGTTTAACGCCCCTAGCTAGGCATAAAAACAAGAATAGATCTAGGTATTGCCATCTTCTCCCTTTTTGTGATAAAGAGAGAATTTATTATCTAAAGAGAATTTATTATCTAAAGCATTTATATTTCTATTTTGTGAGAGTATGTGGCCATTAGTGGTAGAAGAAAGATTAAGCACACTACGAAAATTTGCATCTAAGCTATCCTTCATATCTTTGATAATTTAATTCTGATAAAAACACAAAAGAGAGGTGGATCCAACCTTTTCACTCATGGGGTTCCCAAATATAGATTTCATCTTTTCATAGGTATCGATGGCATCCCCCTCAAGGAAACCTTCTTCAAAAATAGAATCCAAGACTTGCTTGAAAGAAGAAGGTAAGCCAACATAAAAACTTTTTAAGTAAATCTCAATTTGATATTGGGGCACATAGCTGGCTCGGATCCTTAATAGCATATCCCAAGCATCTTTCAAAGATTCATCAAGAAAATAACAAAAAATTTCAGGATCATCTTCATCAAAATTATTCAAACTCTCATCGATAATCCTGGTAGGTCTTTCCATAACATCATTGTTTATGAGCTTAGAAAGGACAGAGGGACTATCCAAAGTATTAAAACCCGGGAGAAAACCCTTAGCCCCTTTTGGTTCGGCCATGGCGATAGAAAGTCAAAGGTTTTCAAAAATCATTTTAGAAGTGGGGAATAGGAAAACGAGAGGCGAATGGCAAATAATGTGATGCTAGGGAGAATAGTTTACGATGGGTACTTGGTATGTCTTGACTTGGCGTAGATCTCCCCGGCAACGGCGCCAGAAATCCTTCTTGCTAACTCTTGAGCATGCGTTGGTTTTCCCTTGAAGAGGAAAGGGTGATGCAACAAAGTAGCGTAAGTATTTCCCTTAGTTTTGAGAACCAAGGTATCAATCCAGTAGGAGACAACGCACAAGTCACCTAGTACCTGCACAAACAATCAAGAACCTTGCAACCAACGCGATAAAGGGGTTGTCAATCTGAGGGAGTCCTGGACTAAGGGGTCCTCGGGCGTCCAGTCTGTTGGATATGGGCCGGATTGTTGGGCCATGAAGATACAAGACTAAAGATTATCTCACCCGTGTCCGGATGGGGCTCTCCCTGGCGTGGATGGCAAGCTTGGCGTTCAGATATGAAGATTCCTTTCTCTGTGACCGACTTTGTACAACCCTAGTCCCCTCCAATGTCTATATAAACTGGAGGGTTTAGTCCGTAGAGGCGATCACAATCATAATCATATAGGCTAGACTTCTAGGGTTTTAGCCATTACGATCTCGTGGTAGATCAACTCTTGTAACCCCCATACTCATCAATATTAATCAAGCAGGACGTAGGGTATTACCTCCATCAATACGGCCCGAACCTGGGTAAAACTTCGTGTCCCTTGTCTCATGTTACCATCAACCTCAGATGCACAATTTGGGACCCCCTACCCAAGATCTGCCGGTTTTGACACCGACATTGGTGCTTTCATTGAGAGTTCCACTGTGTCGCGTCAGAAGGTTCGATGGCTTCATCCATCATCTGCAACGATGCTACCCTAGGGGAGGTTTTTCTCCCCGGCCAGATCTTCGTATTCGGTGGCTTCACACTGCGGGCCAACTCGCTTGGCCATCTGGAGCAGATCGACAGCTACACCCTAGGTCACCAGATTAGTTTCGGAAACCTGGATTATGTCGTTGATATCTGAGGAGACGTGATCTTTCAAGGATTCACGATTGAAAGGATCAATATAGTAGACTAGAGGGTGGGGTGGGTGAATAGGCAACTAACAATTTTTAGCTTTTCTTTACCAATTTAAAATTTGCATCAAAGTAGGTTGTCTAAATATGCAACGAGGTGAGCAACCTATATGGTGCAACAACAAAAAGTACACAAGCAAACTAAAGATACAACACAAAAGCTTGCACAAGTAAAGGCACGAGACAACCAAGAGTGGAGCCGGTGAAGACGAGGACGTGTTGCCGAAGTTCCTTCCTTTTGAAGGGAAGTACATCTCCGTTGGAGCGGTGTGGAGGCACAATGCTCCCCAAGAAGCCACTAGGGCCACCGCATTCTCCTCACGCCCCCACACGATGTGAGATGCCATGATTACACTATTGGTGCCCTTGGAGGCGGCAACTGATCCTTTACAAACAAGGTTGGGGCTCTCTCCACAATCGAATTGGAGGCTCCCAACGAAACCACGGAGCTTCACCACAACGGAATTGGCTCCAAGGTGACCTCAACCGTCCAGGGTTCTCAAACACCCAAGAGTAACAAGATCCGCAAGGGATGAGTGGGGGGAATCAAATTTCTCTTGGTGGAAGTGTAGATCTGGGCCTGCTCAACCAATCCCTAGAAAATCAACAAGTTTGATTAGGTAGGGAGAGAGATCGGGCGAAAATGAGCTTTGGAGGAACAATGGAGCTTGGGGAAAAGAGGTAAGTCAACTTGGAGAAGAAGACCTCCTTTTATAAGTGGGGAAGACAATCCAACCGTTACGCTTGCTCAGCCCCGCACAGGGCGGTACTACCGCAGGGGTGAGCATTACTACCGCAGTGGCCAGTGGTACTACCGTTCCACCTCGCGGTACTACCGCAGTGGCCAGCGGTACTACCGTTCCACCTCGCGGTACTGCCGTGTAGTAAGGCGCAGAGCAGGACCTGGTCCCAGGGCAGTACTACCGTGGAGGTAAGGGCGGTACTACCGCCCACGAGCGGTACTTCCGCCCCTACTACCGCAGGTAGTGCCGCAAAACCCGACACAAGAGGAGAACCCTCGAATTGAGGCGGTAGGAGCACGGAGCCGCAGCGGTACTATAACTGAGAGCTCCAAACGGTACTACCGCGCTGAGGAGCGGTATAGCTGCTTTGTAGCTCTCAAGCGGTACTACCGCTGGGGTCCGCGGTACTACCGCTGGGACCAGACCACAGGGAGAAGGCAGCGAGGAAGCCTTCAATGAAACGAAAAAGCTCAGAGGGTGCGCAAGGAATGTGTATGTGTTGATTCCACCCTAGCCTCACCAATGCGGACCCCTCTTAATAGTACGACTTTCCTATGACTCAAATCCACGGAAAAGAAACGTAGACAACCGCCGTCTTCAAATAGTCTTCGAGGGGGACATAAACCGTCTTGTGCCTAGTGATGAAACGTCTGAAATACTCAAGGCACACGATTAGTCCCAAAAGCATTGTAATCAATCACCAAAACACCTTAGGGATAAATATGCCCTTACAATCTCCCCCTTTTTGGTGGTTTGATGACAATACGGGATTTCACAAAGGGGAAAATATAGTACATAAGCAACCCCCACATCTCTAAAATATAGACGGGCTCCCCCTAGATGTGTGCTATCTAGAAAAGTGCTTTGGACTGCACGGCGCACATACTAGGATCAACACTCCCCCTATATTTTATAGACAATGCATATCTTGCAACAATAAGGCTAACACTAAGCAAGATAGTAAATATGAGCATAACATAACTAGCACAAGATAACATAAGCTCAATAAGATGCGATAGAGTGCATATGTCTTACACCATATGATAGAAAAGTCTCATGAGCACAATCAAACCAACGCAAGCAAGGTTCAACATGAGAAAAGAGTTTGCGAGAAAGACATGCAAGGCAAACACGCCACACAAACACACGCTCACAACTCGACAATGACAAATCCCTAAGCTCTCCCCCCCTTTGGCATCGAGACACCAAAAAGGCAAAGAGCGCTGCTAAGGCTCCAGGTGATAACAAACTGAGGGGCTCAATCATCACATCCTAGCAGGATCGTCTGCACTGCCATCCTCAGTTGGAAACTGCTCGGTGTCTGAATCGGTCCACGGACAGTGCTGTTGAATCCACTCCTCCTCATCAGTGATCTTGCCCTCAGAACCGCTAGCAATGGTCGCACCCAACTGATGCCTGAGCTCCTTGTGTCGACTCCTGGCCTGCTTCTCAGCCACATGAGTCATGTACTGACTGTGAGACTCCATGCAGAAGAGTTTCTTCATCTTGCACTTGAGCTTCTTTGCCCAAGAGGGCTCTGCTCCAGATGGCTCATAGTCATCATCATCATCAGCATCAGACTCGGTCTCCATGTCAGCAGCTCCAGGCGGAATGCCAGAACTCGGAGCTGTGGTGCCCCAATTCTCCTTCTTCCTCAGACGCTTGATCTCATGAGAAACTAGATCTCCAGTCTCCAGCACCACGTTAGGATACACACGCTCCCAGGCCTTCTCAATGAGCAACATGATAAACGATCCATAGATAGGGCACTTGCGCTTAGAGATGACAGAAACCAACTCAGACCACATGACATGAGAGATATCCAAAGAGTCTCCAATGTTTTCTTCCTTCTCATGTTGACAGAAAAGAAGCATGTCCACAAGAAAAGAGTGTACCATATCCAAGTTGCCAATGCGAGGGAAGAGAGTCTCCCTGAAGATGCGATGGAGAATATCCAGAAATGCTGGCAGCACATAGGTCTCCTTCTGAGTCACTGGGTTAATCTTCAAGGTATAGTATGGCCAGAGAGCTTGCTTGTGAGTGAAAGTTGCATTGCGATGAGGGCGAAAGCCAACTGGGTTATCAAGACCTTGATCCTCAACTTCAAGAAGCTCCATGAAGGCCTTCCACTTGACAGAAAGCATCATGCCATTTGTCATCCAAGTCAGAGTCCTGTCCTCATCTGTTCCAAGATGGATGGTGGCATAAAACTGAGCCACCAAATCTGCAGCAAAGTCCTTGTTGAACTGCATGATCCTGAGGATGTTCAACTGAGAGCACATCTGAAGAGCCTCCCCAAAGTAGTCAGGATCCTTCTCCATAAAGGCAACATCGATGGAGCGAACATCAACAAAAAAATTCTTCTTGGCTTTGATCACATCAAAGTAGATGGCATGCTGAAAACGGTTCCAGAACATGCGGTTGACCAAGGCAGATTCTTGAGCGACCTCATAGGGGTTGTGTCGACGCTTCTCCCAGAATTCCTTGTCAGACATCTCTGTCACAGACTTGGCCCTTGGCTTGGGCTTGGACGCACTCATCTTCTTCATTTGAGGCGGAACACTTGAAGAGGCCGCCGTTGTCTCAGAGGTGAGGTAGCGCTTGGAAGTGGCATGCCCGGGGTTGACACGGCGCACATGCTGCTCAGAAGGACCATCACCTAGAACCAAACACACGGACACACGGAACAATCATAAAGAACGGGGGCAATACCGGCATCCATGGCAAGAGGACGGGGTGGGGATCGACTCCACCGAAGGAAAAGGAGAGGGATGGCCCGGAGGCGGCGGCCCGCCGGAGCCCTCCTGCGACGAGGCGACGCTGGAGAGACGAAGAGGAACGAGGGGGCGGTGCGAATGGGTATGGGGGAGACGAAACCTCCCCTTGCCCCGACATAACCCCTGGTCCCGCCCCTCAACGGTAGTACCTCTTGGGTGGGCGGTAGTACCGCTTGTCAACATCAGCGGTAGTACCGCGCACCACCAGCGGCAGTACCGCCCAACAAGACCCAAAACATGACACTAAACGGCTAGCTCAAAAAGAAAGGAAAAGCAAAAGGCAAGAAAGGGAAGCAAAACACAACAACGAGAACACTAGAGAGAGGACAATAAACACACACCTCTTCAAGAGAGGGCGGTGGCCGAGGCCACCTATGTATGAGTCAAGAGGTATGGCGCCACGAATATTTTAACCTTGGGCCCCTGACCACAACTCGTCTTTGAAGCACAAGTACCATCAAAAATGGCTAATGTGACAGACTTGATCAATTTATGCATAATGGGGGGAGGAAGAGTTCATTGAGAGAACAACACTCCCCCTATGTCCATGCCTACACCTAAACAAGACAACAAGTTGAGTATGGTGGGTTGTGCAAGGGTTCAAGTAACATTGCTCAAATCTATGATATTTAGCTCATGCCTTAACTCGCGAAATCTTGCTTCATCCAAAGGCTTCGTGAAAATATCTGTAAGGTTATCATGAGTGTTGACATAGTTGAGCTCGATCTCCCCTTGCCTAATGTGATCCCGGATGAAGTGATACCGAATCTCAATATGCTTCGTCTTGAAATGTTGAAACGGGTTGAGAGAAATCTTGATGGCACTTTCCTTGTCACACCAAAGAGGCACTTTGTCACAAATGACACCGTAATCCTTTAAAGTTTGCCTCATCCAAAGAAGTTGTGCACAACAACTACCGGCGGCCACATACTCCACCTCGGTGGAATAGAGAGACACACAACTTTGCTTCTTGGAAGACCAACTCACCAAAGAGCAATAATAAATTGGCATCCTCCAGAGGTGGACTTCCTATCCACTTTGTCTCCCGCCCAATCGGAGTCTGAATAACCGACAAGCTTGAAGTTTGCTCCTCTTGGGTACCATAAGCCAAAGTTTGGGGTATGAGACAAATATCAAAATATTCGCTTGACCACCACAAAGTGGCTTTCCTTAGGTGCGTCTTGAAACCATGCACAAATTCCCACACTCAACATGATATCCGGTCTAGATGCACAAAGGTAAAGCAAGGAGCCAATCATGGAGCGATATACCTTTTGATCCACCGCTTTACCATTAGGATCTAAGACAAGTTGGCATTTGACGGGCATTGGAGTGGAAGCCGGCTTGACATCATTGAGCTTGAATCTCTTGAGCATGTCTTGAGTGTATTTGGATTGGTTGATGAAGGTTCCTTCTCTTCATTGCTTGACTTTGAACCCAAGATAGAACTTCAATTCTCTCATCATGGACATCTTGAACTTGGAGGTCATGAGTGCGGAAAATTCCTCATTGAAAGCTTTGTTAGGGGAACCAAAGATAATATCATCAACATATAGTTGGCACACAAACAACTCCCCTTCGACCTTCTTGGTAAAAAGAGTGGGGTCAATTTTACCAATTTCAAAACCGCGATCTTACAACAACTCGATAAGGTGGTCATACCACGCACATGGGGCTTTCTTAAGGCCATAGAGTGCCTTATCGAGTTGGTACACATGATCAGGAAAATAGGGATCCCCGAACATGGGGGGTTGCTTGACATACACCAACTCATTAATGGGACCATTAAGAAATGCACTCTTCGCATCCATTTGTTGCAACTTAAAGTTATGATGAGAAGCATAAGCAATCAAAATGCGAATGGGCTCAAGGCGAGCAACGGGAGCAAAGGTTTCACCATAGTCGATACCCTCAATTTGGGAGTAGCCTTGTGCTACCAACCGGGCCTTGTTGCGAATGATAATTCCATGAGTGTCTTGCTTGTTCTTGAATATCCACTTGGTTCCAATGACATTGTGGTTCCCCATTGGCCTTGGCACCAATCTCCACACCTTGTTGTACTCGAAGTTGTTGAGTTCTTCATGCATGGCATTGAGCCAATCCGGATCTTCGAGCGCCTCATAGTCCTTTTGGGGTTCAACACAAGAGACAAACGCGTGATGTTCACAATAGTTTGCCAATTGTCTACGAGTGCTTACCCCCTTTCGGATGCTTCCAAGCACATTTGTCATGAGATGGCCCTTGGTTGTGAGCTTCGAAGCGATCTTGGCGGCACGACGCTCCAATTCCTCCTCAAGGGTGAGTTGAGGAGCGGTGACTTGATCATCTTGAGCGCCGTCTTGAGCTTGTTCTTGATCTTGAAC
The DNA here is from genome assembly GCF_018294505.1 of Triticum aestivum. Lineage (NCBI taxonomy): Eukaryota > Viridiplantae > Streptophyta > Magnoliopsida > Poales > Poaceae > Triticum > Triticum aestivum. The sequence continues at coordinate 584,906,106 of NC_057800.1, forward strand.
TTGCTCGGAGGAGGGAACTTGACATTGGGCATCACTTGGTGATTCAACACCGTCTTGAGATTGATCTTTCCCTTGGTCTTGTTCATGATGTTAAGGGCCTTCATTTTGTTCTTCGGAAGCGTGTGGGCCTTGGGTTGGTGATGGCTCCACCTGAGTGGAGCATTGTCCTTCTCCTTCGGCCACAAGGGGTTCCTCAATGGGTAGGATAAAGCCAACTCCCATTCTTCTTATAGCTTGGGGAGGAATTTCATCACCTACATCACAAGTGCCACTTTGCTCCACTTGGGAGCCGTTATTCTCATCAAACTCTATGTTACACGTCTCCTCAATGAGTCCCGTGGACTTATTGAGGACACGGTAAGCATGAGAGTTGGTAGCATAACCAACAAATATGACCTCATAAGCTCTAGCCTCAAATTTAGACAAACGAACACCTTTCTTGAGAATGAAACACTTACACCCGAACACCCGGAAGTACTTGAGGTTGGGCTTGTTACCGATGAGTATCTCATAAGGAGTCTTGTTCAAGCCCTTGCGTAGGTAGAGCCGATTGGATGCATGACAAGTGGTGTTGATGGCTTCGGCCCAAAAGTTGTATGGAGACTTGAACTCCGCCATCATGGTCCTTGCCGCATCCATCAACGTCCGTTTTTCCCTCTCCGCTACACCATTTTGTTGAGGGGTGTATGGTGCGGAATATTGATGCTTGATCCCCTCATCACTAAGGAACTCATCCAAGGTGTAGTTCTTGAAATCGGTGCCGTTGTCGCTTCTTATTGTCAAGATCTTTGCATTGTGTTGTCATTGGGCTTCATTTGCAAAGTCAATGACGGTTTGTTGGGTCTCGCTCTCCCTCTTGAAGAAGTATACCCAAGTGTATCTTGAATAGTCATCCACAATCACCAAGCAATACTTTCTACCCCCATGACTATCAAAGGATGGAGGCCCAAAGAGATCCAAGTGAAGGAGCTCCAAAGGCCTCTTCGAGTAGATGATAGTCGTGGGAGAGTGAGCCTTTTCATGAAGCTTTCCTTCGATACAAGCCTGCAAGCACGATCTTTAGCAAAACTAACATTTGTTAGTCCATGGATATGGTCCCCCTTGAGAAGACTTTGCAAAGATCTCATATTGACATGGGCTAAACGGCGATGCCAAAGCCATCCCACGTCAACTTTAGCCATTAGGCATGTCGCGGTCTTAGTGGGTCACTCCGGAAAGTTAATCACATAGAGACCATTCTCGACAGGCCCAACAAAGGCTACTTTAAGAGTCTTGCTCCACAAGAGGGCCACGGTATCAACATCAAAGAAAGTGTCAACGCCCATAAGTGCAAGTTGACAAACAGAAAGTAAATTGTATGCAAGGGACTCAACAAGCATGACCTTCTCGATCATGAGATCATGAGAAATGACAACCTTGCCAAGCCCCAATACCTTGGAGGACGAGGCATCACCCCACTCGACATTGGTGGGCATAGATGGAATCTTGTGAACATCCACCACCAAGTCCTTGCTTCCGGTCATATGATTAGTGGCTCCACTATCGAGCAACCATGACCCCCCACTGGAAGCAAACACCTACAAGAGATCAATGCTTGGTTTTAGGTACCCATTTAGTAATGGGTCCTTTGATGTTAGTAACAAGGGTCTTAGGAACCCAAATAGACCATTCAATGTACTCATAAGGAGAGCCAACAAATTTGGCATAAACATGTCCATCACTAGCACGACACAACACATAAGAAGGGTTAAAGTCGCCGACTTGGTTGGGAAGGGAAGTGTTGCCCTTCTTGGCATCACCACCCTTCCCGGTGTTATTCTTCTTATTCTCCTTAGTAGCACCCTCTCCCTCCTTCAAAAATGTTTGCTTGAGAGGGGGAGGTCGTTTGGCCTTGTCATTCTTCTTCTTGTTCTTGGACTCGGGTGCGTACCCAATCCCTTCCTTGGCCACAACTCCCTTTTGATTGCTCAAAAGGTCGTTGAGGTTTTTCTCACCTTGTATGGAAGACACAAGGCCTTTCTCAAGTCGCTCCTTCAACTTAGAATTCTCCTCAACAATATGCACATGCTTACAACATGGGTTAGTAGCATTTGCATTATCAATTAACACCATATGCGGAAATGTGGCTTTCTCCTTGGTTAGCTTTACTTGAAGTTGATCATGAGACTCTTTGAGGCTAGCATGAGTACCCTTCAAGACCTTGTGAGCCTTGTAAAGTAGGTCAAACTCCTCTTTGAGTCTAGCAAGATCAATCCCAAGCCTGGCCTTCTCGGAGTTTAGCACACGAGAAACAACAATAGCATGATCAAGATCTTTCTTTAACTTAGCGTGATCATCGTTGTGTGACTCCTCAAGAGCCAAACGAAGACCACGCTCTTTCTCAAGAGCATTAGAAATATCTGAAATCTCATTGGCATAGTCACGACTATGCCCCTCCATATTAGAGATGGTATCTTCGTGAGCCTCAATCATGTCATTGGCTTCACCAAGTTGTTCCAAGAGAGCAACGAAGTGCTTCTTGGATTTACCCTTGAGTTTGCCCATAAAGGACTCAAACTCATTCTCCTCCACATTAGGTCCATCATGTTCATCAATGCAATCCGTCAAAGAAGGATTATTAATGATGGTAGTTTTGATGTTGGGGGTTACCTTGTTGGTGTCTTTAGCCATGAGGCACTTGGCGGTGATGCTCTCATTGGGTGAGTCGAAGAGTGACACTTGTGGAGTTGTCGCAATGGCAACGGAGGCCATGGCAACCAACTCATCCTCATCTTTCATCATCATCATCCTCATTGTACTCTTGTTGTACCACCAACGCTTTGGGAGGAGTCTTCTTGGTGAAGTTGCTCTTGTTTGGGAAAGACTTGGCTTTGTCCTTTCGAATGAGCTTTCCACCATTGTCTTCCCTCTTATCATACGGGCACTCCACAAAAAAATGGCTAGCATTGCCACAATTATAGCAAGTCCTCACATGTTGCTTGCCCTTCGTGCCACTTGAGTTGTTCTTGTTGAAGTTGGGCCTTGAATTTTTCTTGCTCCAATATTGCCTTGAAGCAAGAGCCATGTGTTCATGATAGGCATACTTTGTATCTTCGGGGTTGCTCTCCTCTTCTTCTTCTTCGTCCTCTTCTTCCACACTAACATTGGCCTTTAATGCAAGGTTGGGCTTCTTTGCTCTTTGAGAACGTAGCACCGCATTGTCGGCGGTCTTGTCCAAGATGATCATGGCCACAAACTCATCCAACACTTCACTTGAGGACAAGGTGTGGAAGTCCAGCCTTTGACGAATGACGGAGGACATGGCCTTGTGGTAAGGCATCATTGCCTTGAGGAATTTGCGCTTGATCCAATTGTCATCCATGTCCTTGCTCCCATGATCTCGGAGTGAGACCACGAGTTTGGTTACCCTCCGATAAAGCTCACGAGGTTCTTCATCTTCTTTCATTGCAAACTCATTGGCTTCATCTTGCACCACTTCATAGTTGGAGAGTTGTATGCTTGCGCTTCCCTTGTAGAGGGAAATAACTTGATGCCATGCATCTTTGGCCATGGCGAAGGGCCGGAGATGAGGAAGATCTTCGAGTGGAATTGCATCTTGGATGATGAAGAGAGCATTCTCGTTGAATTGATTATCCGCGGCTTCTCTAGGAGTGAAGTTGCTTTGGTTTTGCGGATAGAAACCTTCTTCAATGATTCTCCAAAGACTAGTATTCACATGATTTAAATGATTCTTAAAGCGATAGACCCAAGAATCAAAGTCCTCATTTTTCACAATCTTGGGGGGAGGACCGGCATGATTCAAATGAGTGGAAGGAATCGGTCTACCATAAACAAGTGGAGGCTCCACATGGGAAAAGATGCTAGTGCCATTTTTTACCACCAGAAGAAGGAACTTGATCACTAGTAGCTTCCCCCTTGTCGGAGTTGGCATCTGTCACCTTGTTAGTGGGATCACCCACTCTCAACGGTGGGTGGATAGTTTAAGCCCTTCTATGAATTTATTAAACATTCTTTCAACCTCGGTCGTCATGGAGGTTTTCAATGTGTCCAAGGCCACATTGAATTCCTCACGAGAGATCGTGGTTCCCCCATCGGTCGTAGACGAGATTGGATTCACACCGGAGTGTTCCTCCACACCGTCTACGGTGTCAACCATACTCTTTGGATGGCAAATTCCTTAGTAAAGAGACGAGGCTCTGATACCAATTGAAAGGATTGATATAGTTAACTAGAGGGGGGTGAATAGGCAACTAACAATTTTTAGCTTTTCTTTACCAATTTAAACTTTGCATCAAAGTAGGTTGTCTAGATATGCAACGAGGTGAGAAACCTATATGATGCAACAACAAAAAGTACACAAGCAAACTAAAGGTACAACACAAAAGCTTGCACAAGTAAAGGCATGAGATAACCAAGAGTGGAGCCGGTGAAGACGAGGATGTGTTACAGAAGTTCCTTCCTTTTGAAGGGAAGTACGTCTCCGTTGGAGCGGTGTGGAGGAACATTGCTCCCCAAGAAGCCACTAGGGCCATCGTATTCTCCTCACGCCCTCACACTATGAGAGATGCTGTGATTCCACTATTGCTGCCCTTGGAGGCGGCAACCGGTCCTTTACAAACAAGGTTGGGGCTCTCTCCACAACCGAATTGGAGGCTCCCAACGAAACCACGGAGCTTCACCACAATGGAATATGGCTCCGAGGTGACCTCAACTGTCTAGGGTGCTCAAACACCCCGAGTAACAAGATCCGCAAGGGATGAGTGGGGGGAATCAAATTTCTCTTGGTGGAAGTGTAGATCTGGGCCTTCTCAACCAATCCCTAGAAAATCAACAAGTTTGATTGGGTAAGGAGAGAGATTGGGGGAAAATGAGCTTTCGAGCAACAATGGAGCTTGGGGAAAAGAGGTAAGTTGAAAGTGCGTTATATCGACTAGAGGGGGGGGGGGGTGAATAGGCGATTTTTATGAAATTCTTCACTGAGGAATTTGCCGGTGAGGAAATTCCTTAGCGAAGAACTACTAGCAGCGGAATAAGTACTCAAAAGTAAACACAACAGAATACAAGCATAGTCATCAGGATGAAATGAAGACAGGCACAGAGTACATGAAGCGTAATCACAGGATAACACAGGATGAAGACAAACAGACTGAAGAAATTGAACTGAGGAAATTGAGAAAGTCTTCAGTCAAAGTCTTCAAACACAGATATGAACAAACATACAACACAGTTATGAGGAAATGAAAGAGTTGAGAAAATAGAACCAGTAAGCTCGGTGAAGACAATGATTTGGTAGACCAGTTCCAACTGCTGTCTCAGTTGTACGTCTGGTTGGAGCGGCTGAGTATTTAAACTCGAGGACACACAGTCCCGGACACCCAGTCAAGGACACTTAGTCCAAGACACCCAGTCCTCACCGTATTCTCCTTGAACTAAGGTCACACAGACCTCATCCAATCACTCATGGTAAGTCTTCAGGAGACTTCCAAACCTTCACAAACTTGGTCACCCGGTGATCCACAATTCCTCTTGGATGCTCTAGACCATGACGCCTAACCGTCTGGAAGAAGCACAGTCTTCAAAGGTAACAAGCGTCAGAGCCACTCAGGATCAATCTCTTCAGTGATGCTCAATCACTTGGGGTTTGTAGGTGTTTGGGTTTTGGGTTTTTGGTTTTTCCTCACTTGATGATTTTCGCTCAAAGTCCTCGGAGGATGGGTTGCTCTCAAATGACAAGTGTCGGTTTCTCTCGGAGCAGCCTCTCCCAGCTAGTGGTTGTAGGGGGCGGCTATTTATAGCCTAGGGAGCAGCCCGACATGATAAGACATAAATACCCTTCAATGATATGACTGTTAGGTGGATAGATATTTTGGAACAGCTGGCGCATAGCACAACAACGGTCGGAATTTTGAGTACCAAAATCCTCAGGTCTATCATGTTCCTCACTGTGTAGGCAATCCGCACTGGAGAATTCCTAACTCCTCAGTCAGGACAAATTCCTCAGAGACCAGAAGAACTTCGTCTCTATCACTGAAGAAATTGACTGAACCGTATGAGATTTTCAATGGCTTCACTCGAAGGAATTGATAGGTGTAGGATTTTGAGTTGAGCATCACATGGAAATTTTTCCTTAGTATTTCCTCAACCCCCTTTAACAGTACGGTGTTTCCTATGACTCAAGAAAGAGAAAAACAAAACTATGAAAACGAAAGTCTTCAAGCTTCATATTTCTCGCATGAATATCAAGTCTTCACGGACACACCAATTTCTTTACTTTCAAAGTCTTCATGAAAGTCTTCAGAAATACCAAAATCTTCAGTCGAAGATATTCATTTTTAGGGGTCGAATTTTCCTGTAAATATCAAACTCCTCATAGACTTATAGACCTGTGTACACTCACACACGCATTAGTCCTTTAACCTATAAGTCTTCAATACACCAAAATCACTAAGGGGCACTAGATGCACTTACATAAGTCAACTTGGATAAGAAGACCTCCATTTATAAGTGGGGAAGACAATCCTACTGTTACCCTTGCTCAGCCCCGCACAGGGCGGTACTACCGCAGGGGTGAGCGGTACTATCGCAGTGGCCAGCGGTACTACCGTTCCACCTCGCGATACTGCCGTGCAGTAAGGCGCAGAGCAGGACCTGGTCCCAGGGCGGTACTACCATGGAGGTAAGGGCGGTACTACCGCCCACGAGAAGTACTTCCGCCCCTTCTACCGCAGCTAGTGCCGCAAAACCCGACACGAGAGGAGAACCCTCGAATCGAGGCAGTAGGAGCACGGAGCTGCATTGATACTATGGCTAAGAGCTCCAAGCGGTACTACCGCGCTGAGGAGCGGTACTGCCGCTTTGTAGCTCTCGAGTGGTACTACTGCTGAGGTCCGCGGTACTACCGCTGGGACCAGACCACAGGGAGAAGGGAGGGAGGAAGCCTTCAACGAAATGGAAAAGCTCAGAGGGTGCGCAAGGAATGTGTACGTGTTGATTCCAGCCTAGCCTCACCAATGCGGACCCCCTCTTAATAGTACGGCTTTCCTACGACTCAAATCCATGGAAAATAAACGTAGACAACTGCCGTCTTCAAATAGTCTTCGAGGGGGACAGAAACCATCTTGTGTCTAGTGATGAAACGTTTGAAATACTCAAGGCACACGATTAGTCCACAAAAGCATTGTCATCAATCACCAAAACACCGTAGGGATAAATATGCCCTTACAACGACCCCAACCTCTGCTCTGGCGTTAGAGCCGGAGCGCCTCGCCAATACCAAAGATGGTATTTCTAAACCCGCCGAACTATCTGTGGCCACTAAGCCCAGTACGGGAGAGCCGAAGGAAGCAGCGTCACCGGCATCCATCGCCAAGCCGGACTCTTCCCCGGACGACGGCTCCGAACTCTAGGAGTCAGCATCGTGTGAGCTCGTCCAAGGAATTCCCTTCCCGCCATACTCCACGAATTCTCTTCTCCCTCAACAAACCTCGCCTTTAAGCGAGACTCTGGACTTGACGTGATCCCTCGTGATTACGGAGGAGCAATGTCCAAACTACGCCCAGCCCGGACTAGGGGCTGAGAGCGGGGAATTTTACGTCCCACCCACCACCCACTTCATCACCACAGTAGAGGACTTAATTGACATGCTCGATTACGGCTCCGAAGATATCAACGGTATGGACGACGATGCCGGAGAGGAGCAAGCCGAAAACCCGCCGTTTACCGGACGCTGGATGGCCACGTCTTCGTATGACGTGTACATGGTGGATGCACCCAAGGAGGGTGACAACGACAAAGAGAAAAATCCAGTAGAGGATAAACCTCCCGAGATACAACAAAAGCGTCAACGACGCCTCTCTAAATAACGACGCAGCAAAGACAGCAATACCGGCATGAGAGACAACAACACTCCTGATGATGCCGAAGGCCAAGAAAATCCCGTCGAGCAATACTTCGAACAAGACGGTCGATAGGATGGGTGAGTTAGCCCTGATGAACAGGCTGCAAACAAAGACTCGGAGGATAGTAATTATCTTCCACTCTCCGAGGATGAGCAGAGCCTCAACAACGAGGATTTTATCATGCCTGAGGAACCTTTCGAGCAGGAGCGCTTCAAGCGCCGGCTAATAGCCACTGCAAGGAGCCTGAAAAAGAAGCAGCAGCAGCTTAAAGCTCACAAAGATCTACTCAACGATAGATGGACTCATGTCCTGGCAGCCGAGGAATACGGCCTCGAGCGCCCATCCAAAATTTATCCGAAGCGCAAATTGCTACCTCAATTGGACGACGAGGCGATGGAGCATATACCGTCAGCACGTAATGCGGCTGATCGACCACCACATGGCCAAGACAAAGAGGCAACTCAAGCCGAACACCAGCTAGCACTACCTCACCATAAAGGCAAAAAGAAAAAAATCTCGGGGACATACATACGACCTACGGCAGGACCTGGTCGGTAGGGCAGGTCGGACCAGATCGATCAACGGATCGCGGGGGCGTGCCCCGACGCGTGACGACGTCTATGAAGCCGAACATGGCAAGCACAATCACGTCCGAGTCGAAAGCCGCAGACGGACTCCATCCAAACTATGCCACGACCTGGCCCGATATAGAGGCGCCGCACACCCCCTCTGCTACACTGATGAAGTAATGGAACATGAATTCCCAGAAGGTTTCAAACCTATGAATATCAAATCATATGATGGAACCACAGATACTGCGGTATGGATTGAAGACTTTATTCTCCATATTCATATGGCCCGCGGCAACGATCTTCATGCCATCAAATACCTCCCGCTAAAACTCAAGGGGCCAGCTCGGCACTGGCTAAATAGTCTGCCCGAGAATTCCATTGGCAGTTGGGAAGACTTGGAAGACGCCTTCCGATAACTTCCAAGGTACACATGTCCGGCCCCCGGATGCCGAAGACCTAAGTCACATTATCCAGCAGCCCGGGGAGTCAGCCAGTAAGCTCCAGACTAGGTTCTTAATTAAAAAGAACCAAATTGTCGATTGTCCAGATGCCGAAGCCCTTGCGGCCTTCAAACATAGTGTCCAGGACGAATGGCTCGCCCGCCACCTCGGACAAGAAAAACCAAAATCCATGGCAGCCCATACCGCTCTGATGACCCACTTCTGCGTAGGAGAGGACAGCTGGCTCGCTCGTAGAAGCAACAACAGCAGTGGCCCGGGCACTTCCAAAGTTCGAGACATCAACGGCAAGTCATGACGCAATAAACACAAGCGTCGAAATAATAATGAAGGAACGCACGACACGGCGGTCAACGCCGGATTCAGCGGCTCCAAACCCAGTCAACGGAAAAAGCCATTCAAGGCAAACAGAGACGGACCATCCAATTTAGACAAGATACTGGATCGGCCCTGCCAGATTCATGGCACCCCCGATAAACCCGCCAATCATACCAATAGAAGCTATTGGGTCTTCAAACAAGCCGACAACCTTAATGCCGAACACAAGGGGAAGGGGCCGCCCAGTGACATTAATGACGAAGAGACTCGCCCACCAAACACCGGGGGTCAGAAGCAATATCCCCCTGAAGTAAAAACAGTAAACATGGTATACGTGACACACACCCCTATAGGGGAGCGCAAGTGCGCACCATGGGACGCCTACGCCATAGAGCTGGTCCCCCCAAAATTTAACCAATGGGCGGCCTGCCCGATCACTTTTGATCGCAAGGATCACCCAGTCAGTATCTGTCACGCAACCCTAGTCCTCGATCCAGTCATCAATGGGCTACATCTCACAAAATTCCTTATGGACGGCGACAACAGCCTTAATCTACTCTGCCAAGACACTATCCGCAAAATGGGCATTGATCCTTCAATAATCAAGCCCATGACAACTACTCTCAAGGGAGTAGTACCTAGCGTAGAAGCTCACTGCACGGGCTCCATCACATTGGAAGTAGTTTTCGGTTCGCCGGACAACTTTCGAGGCGAAGGCTTGACCTTTGATATTGCCCATTCCGCATTGGCTACCATGCACTTCTGGGGCGTACTGCTTTTGCTTGTTTTAATGCGGTCCCACACTACGCCCATGCAAAACTTAAGATGCCCAGTCCATGCGGCGTCATAACAATAAATGGAAATATGGAACGCTCCCTCCGTACAGAGGGTCATACTACGGCTAGTACAGCCGAAGTACAAAGCGGCATCATCAAGCCGCATATCTTATCGGCCATTAAGCCGCCGGTCTCTATTAAATAGGACCGATCAATCTCAAGGCTGGATTAGCAGTTCGGCCTTCGTCGTTCACCTCATATACCTGCGAAGTCTGTACCACACATACATAATTATGCACTTAAAATACCCTAGTCATCAGCGGAGGCACAATACGGACTGGCCTACAAGCACTCCCATAGCCTCTTTTTCTTTTCTAAACCATTTTTTATCTTTTACCACAGGTGGCTCAAAGGCTGGTCATCTCACGGACTCTTTCGGAGTTCGGCTTCATACTCAAAGGCTATTCCTGTTAAGGAGTCCTTTCACCGAGGCAAAGCGGCATAGACGTGCGACAGGAGGTCCAAATAATTCTTTGTAGACCGCACTCTCTATTTCGAGCCTGTAAAGTGCCTTTTTCCTCAGCATTCGACCCCCGACATGTCAAATAGTCTGGGTTGTGGTGTTATTATCTGTAAGATGGCGATTGACGTAACAATCAGGTCCCACTGAACATAATCTGTATTCAATATTTTCTTTTTCTACAGAACTAAATTTTGCTTCTTCGGTTATTTCACACACGCACCTTGGCACAAATTGCCAGGGGCTCGATATGGGAACAAGTGAGTCGCCGACAAGTCCTAACAACTTTATAGCACACTGCGGCGTCACGAGTTTGGGCTTATATGCATCAGCTTCGAATCATGTCTTTGGTCAACAGTTGGGTTGCCTGGCTCCTGTGCTTACTACCTTATGTTCCGCTCTATCGGCTAGGGTAGTAAAGGGAGAACTACTGCAAATGTGTTTCCGGTTCATCTGGTCAAGCACCTCAATAGAGAAAGCCGAAAACTGACTGTCATGATGCGGCGAGAGCTGGTCAACCACTCGATGACTTATCAGAATCTTTTGCGATTCCTTCTGTATTACATGAAGGACCGTTCTTAAGGTCGCCTATGTAATGTATCGTATTGGTATAACCGCGTACATACCATGGGCTATATCATAGACCCACCATCAAACTCCTATGGCTAAGTGAAAGTGTTAAAGCCCTATACTCCAATTGCCTAGTTCGCCGCCTTGACACCTCATTCATGGACCAAGACGTTGGGTCAAGAGTGATCAAGTGCTTTTCCGAACACCCCCGTATTTTTTGCGTGGGGGCCGAAGCCGACGACTGGAAAACTTTCAAATTATACAAGGATGGCTGCACAGGAGGAACCAAAACTTTTAGGAAAAAGTATAAAAAATGTAGCCTTAATATATCATAATATTGTTTTTTACAATCTTCGTACATTCACTCGAAGATCATATCCTTCGAGCACTGACCCTATATTAAGGGGGGCCCTCTAGGACATCTTCAAAATACTACTCCGACGCGTGTTTGTCCTTGCCCCCGGGTGGACTCTTCGCTACAATATCGGTGGCCTTCATCTTTGCCCAATACGTCTTGACACGGGCAAAGGCCATCCGCGCACCTTCAGTGCACGCTGATTGCTTCATGGCGTCGATACGCGGCACCACATCCACAAGTTGTTGCACCAAACTGAAATAACTATTCGGAACTGGGTCAGTCGGCCACAGCTGGACCATGACGTCCTTCATGGCAGAACCGAATATCTTGTGGAGCTCGGCCCACTGGGTCATCTGTTCATTCAGCAATAGCGGGTGCTTTGGCGTGCCGAATTGTGACCAGAAAAGCTTCTCCATTGCACACCCTTCTTGCGCTTGGTAAAACTGCGTCGCATCAGAGGTACTCTTCGGCAAGTCCAAGAATGCGTCTGGAGAGCTCCACATTTGATTAAGCAGGGCATACTTCGGATTGCCGAATTTAGTCTGTAATAGAAAGGGCTTACCGACCTTTATCTCCCCGGCTTGCCGGATCTCCTCCCGAACCACTCTCGACTCGGATCGTGCCTCTGTCGCCTCTTGCAAGGCCCTCTCGAGTTCAGCTACTTTGGCCCTGTTCTCCTCCTCGAGTGCTTGGCATTTGTGAGTGAAATCCTTTAGATCTTGCTCTATGGAAGATATACTCTCTTTGCACTGGCGCTGAGCAGCCTGTTCGGCCTTTAACTCCTCAGCTGCCTTCTTGGCAGCCACATTACTCATCCTGACTTGCTCCTTGGCCCGGATGAGCTCAACCCACACGGACTCAACCGCGGCAGCACCATCTGCAGTTATGCATATTTCAGTATATAATTCTCGGCTTTATGCTCATATTATTATACATACATATATTGACTGCCCCAAAACATACCTTGCGCCTCGTCAAGCCGCCTGTTAATAAGAGTGATGTCGTCATCCGCCACATCAACTTTTCCGCTTTAGATCGGCAATCTCTATAGCACGGGCAGTCGCCGTGGATGAAATAGCCCGTGTTCCACTTAGTTAGATTATTTCTTGGGTATATCTTTTTTGATTCTCTGATTGCCTCCTATCGGACGCCAACCAGAGTCTCAGGGGCTACTATCTATACACGGGTGCATTTTTTGTATGTAAAGTGCAATTGAAGATATTACATTGCATACCTCGAATCCTCTTAACAGGCCCATGAAGGCTTCATGCAATCTGCTTCTCGTGGACAGAATCCTCTCGGCTATCGTACCCGTCAAGGTACGATGTTCCTCTGAGATGGACGCGTGTTGCAACACGTCCATCAAGGTATCTGACGCCTCCTGATTCTTGGAAGCAGCGATGGGAGTATGGACTCCCTTCGCGGGGATGTGTTTGCTCGACTCTAGAAGCGTCTCCAGCTGTAAACCGGATAGTTCGGGGCCTTTATTGTTGGTCCCCAAAGGGGCTGCATGCCCCGAACCCTGGGCCGCCGAAGTATCACCTTTGGGTGCGGTCTTCATTGTCCCTCACACCACTTGTTGATCAGGAGAAATCCTCCGGGACGACACCTCAAAGTCATCCGCCCTATTGGGCGAGAGGGTCTGGGGAGGTGTCTCGCTTTCCATCATCTCCAGAAGAAGATCCCCCGAGGAGGAGGACTGTTGAGGAAGACTGCGTGTTGGACTGCAAACATATATTTTCAGATGTTTCCCTTGTAAGCGTAAAGGAACGGGATATCTTTAGAACACCTTTGTTCACTTACGATTCGGCTAAAGGCTTGTCCTTATGGAGGAACTGCGCGTCAACGTCGTCTTCCGAACCCGGACCGCTTGGCAAGGACATCTTCCCTCACTTAGGAGCTCCTTCCTCCAAATGTTCAGAGGCAGTCCTCTTCTTCCCATATGGGGAAGCGATGTCTGCTTCCCCTTCTCTTTTGTCTTTGGAAGAGGGATCCCCAATCTCCCCGGACATAGCGTCTGGTGTACCTTTAGAATGGAGGTCACCTTTGGCCTTCTTGTTCTCCTCCTTGTCCTCCTTCGCCGACACTTGATATGGTGCCGGAACCAGCATCCTTGTTAACACAGGATCGGCCGAGTCTTCAGGAAGAGGGGACGAACACCTAATTCATTCCGCCTTCTTTACCCAGGCCTGTGCGAAGATGGTTTTCTCAGTATTACGGGATGTTTAACTAAGTTGTGTTCGGGAGTCGAGTGCTTGCCGAGGTATCCGGATGATTGCAGTCGAGGCCGATGTCTTCCGTGGTATCCGGCCACTCCCTTCGTGTCCCAAAGAATAACTTCCACATTCCTTTGTGCGTCGTGCCAAAAAAGTGATGAAGGGTCTGTGGTCCTTTTGGATTGAACTCCCACATGCGGAGGGGCCATCACTGGCACGGCAGGACCCAGCGGACTAGCATTACCTGGATTACATTGATGAGGCCGGTGTCCTTTTCAAGGAGGCTCCGGATGTGGCTTTGTAGCATCTGCACTTCGTCAATGGATCCCCAGTCCAACCCCTTATTAATCCATGATGCGAGCTGTAATGGAGGGCCAGGTCGGAACGCAGCTGTAGCTGCCCACTTGGTACCACGAGGTTCGGTGATGTAAAACCACTCCCGCTGCCATAGGTCGGAAACTGTGAAAGAGCATTTGGGCCAAAAAGCATTGCGGAGCTTATTCACCATGGCACCTCCACACTCTATCCGCTCCCCCTTGATTACCTTCGGCTTCAAGTAAAAGGTCTTAAGCCATAAACCGAAGTGAGGGGTAATGCAGAGAAAGGCCTCGCACATGACAATAAACACCGAGATGTGAAGGAAGGAGTCCAGAGCTAGATCGTGAAAATGTAGCCCGTAATAAAACATGAGGCCGCGAACGAAGGCATGAAGAGCGAACCCTAGCCCTGGGAGGAAGTGGGAGACGAATACTACCCTCTCGCCGGATCTGGGAGTAGGAATAACCTGTCCTTTAGCAGGGAGCCTATGGGGGATTTCCGCGGTCAGGTATCTAGCCGCCCGGAGCTTCGCAATATCCTCCTCTGTGACTGAGGAGGCCAATCACCGCCCTTGAGGGCTGGGTCCGGACATGACTGGGAGGCTCAGAACAGTTAAGTTGAAATTTGGGTGCTAGAACTCAAGGGTGGAAAGATTGAGGAAGAGGTAGGTGACGGTGTCCTGGACTAGGGGGTACTCACCACATCGTCTCCCGACCAGGTGGATCGGGCCGAGGACCCCCATGGCGGTTCACTCATGGGCCACTTCGGGCAGCCCATGCCACATAGAAGGAGTATTCTACAAGACTTGGTGATCAAGACAAACACTGCTCTCCACCAACGTATTCGGCTAGGACTCTGGTTACCCTAGGCCTCTGGTGCATTATTTAAGCCAAGGCCAGGCTAGTTGATAGATTATTATGACAATCATACAAGCTAGACTTCTAGGGTTTAGCCATTACGATCTCATGGTAAATCAACTCTTGTAATACTCATATTCATCAATATCAGTCAAGCAGGACGTAGGGTATTACCTCCATAGAGAGGGCCCGAACCTGGGTAAACATCGTGTCTCCTGTCTCCTATTACCATCGATCTTAGACGCATAGTTCGGGACCCCCTACCCGAGATCCACCAGTTTTAACACCGACATTGGTGCTTTCATTGAGAGTTCTGTTGTGTGATCGGCAAAGGATCAATGGCTTGACTGCAGATCAACTGCGATGTAGGCATCTTCGTCGCCGGCTTGACTGGTCACCTTGGCTTGACCGAGGACTACGCCCTACCTCCGATCGTCATGTTCGGATGAGGGCCTTCATCAACATTAACTCCGATCTCTATCAAGATCATGGAGAAATCATCCATGGAGCTCGGGGGCTCAACGTCAACATTGCCCTCGGGCGACTGTGCTGTTTTTCAGGACAACGAACTTGTATCCGCCGCCACCGCCTCCTTGAGTGTGGTTTTAACGATTGCTTCGGCGGAATTGCGCATAATTGAGTCTACAATAACCCTGGAAAATTTCATCGAGTTCTGATGGAGGAATCTCTGGCAATCTACGATATACCAGAGCCCTGTCAAATCTAGACGGGAATCTGGACGAGTTTAGGGCGTGATCTCCAGAGCCCATCTCGGAGGCCCTTTGGAAGATCCAACTGTTCATCTGCTGCGGAATTCCCATATCTACCACCCCTCAATATTTCAGCTTGATCCAACCGTCCAAACTCTGTGAACCTTCCTATTAGTGCATCACTTTTCAGACCTGTTTTCTGCGCGAGAACGAATCCGACCCGAATTCATCTTTTTTATGAACGGGATTTCGGACATCCTTTTTGAAGGAAGTTTTGTATGGGGTATTGTGTTTTGTTCCCAAACACATCCCGCTAAATTTAAAGTCTTTTCCAATATGATCTTCACCATCGCGCCGGTGTCAAACCAGCCCGACAATGTTGCTCTACGGCTGCCGACCTGCGCTAGTCACGTCGTCGCTTTGTTGAGCCGAGCTCAACTTCTTCGGATCATCATCTCTATGAGTCGAACAAGAGTTCGGCATCGCGAAGGATAAATCATCACCAACATCGCGGCCCCACGGACTACATGGAGCGGGCACACCAGCATCGCCGCACGGTCACTTCATCAAGCCGGCATTGACCAAGTCACGAGCTACGACCTGCATCGACATGGCTGCACTGTTACTTCTTCAAGCCGATGTCCATCACGCCGACCTACTTCAACACCTCGGCTGGACCATGGGCTCCGCTATTTCTTTGTTAACCTACTCCAGAGACTTCGGCGTCACCAGCCGACCAGCTTCGTTACGTTAGCTGGAGCGGGGGCTTTGCCTCGGCGAGACAATCTTTGCCAGCATCGCCATGCCATCGCTTCATCAACCATCAGGCAATGGGTGTGCGGATTGAGTCCCAATTTTGGGAGTAACCTTTCTTTAGACTGCTACAACAATTAAACTAGGTGCTATTAATCCTAGCAATTTTTGTTTGTTCGGGTTTATCTTTTCCAAGGAATTATTACTCTGATTTGTTCCATCATCTGTACACAGATCTATCAAATGGTGGCCGCATTAACGACGGTCGCGTGGTGGTTCGGTCAGATTCTGTACATACTTCGACGAACGCCGCATCCGGAGCTCGGACCGACTTGTGAATTTGGCTTTGCCATGCCTTTACCGCATCATGCCGACGCCCTGCATCGACATTGACTTCGGCGCGAGGACACATATCTTTAAATAAATTATTTTTGCGAAAGACAATTACGCAAGGATTATATATATATTATTCGTTTTGGACCGCATTATTTTATGTGTGTAGGTGATCGACTTCGTCTGCGTCATGCAGTCACTTCGGCAAGCCAACGTCATCGTCCCAATTGGCATAAATTGGCTCGCATGATCATCTTGTTGGTTGAATTTCCATACCAACATGTTCAATTTCCTCAGGGACTTCGACATCATCAAGAGGGTCCTACCTCGTCGGGTGTTTGGCGCATGGGCCATATTTCTGTTATTACTCACTTTGCATGAATTATTAATCATGCAACCTTTTTTATTACTGTTATCTCCGGCTTGCACTATCTTCTATGCGCAGGTAAATGATCCAGATTGGGCAGCGCTGTCACCTTGGCTGGACCGGGGGCTTCATCATCACTTTATTAACCCACGCCAGGGACTTCGGCGTCACTCTACCGACCTGCATTGGCCGAGCCGTGTCACTACCTCAGAGTGCCGAACTCCTTGCTCGGACACCTCGGGCTTGGAGGCTGGGACCTCGGCCATGCCAAGGACTGCGAACCTTGTCGGATCTGTCACAGATCAATGGGCGTCTTCGTCCCACCACAAGCCCGAATTGCGTCATCAACACCGAGCACATTAACCAGCTAAGTCTCTTTCATGCTCAAAAACTTTCTATTTTAAATTTGATCGGTTCAATTAAGCATTATACTTTTTGGCAAAAAGTTGGTTGTGTCAAAATTCCTTGTCAAAACTTTGTATGTGACACACAAATTCAAATACCCCGTTTATTTAGGGGCTTCCTTTATGAAGCCTTTCCTCTTCCATATGATTATACTTGTATGGCTTCGTTCCTTGTTCGTGTATTATGCCACAATATGCACCATGTTGACTTAAGTGTTTCGCAAGCTGGGTTGCCTGGCTCCTATGCTTACCCCTACGTTCCCGATTGTTTGGCTATTTGGTAAAGGGAGCACCTCTGTGATTGTTACTACCGGGTCATCCGAGTTAGTACCTCAGACTGGGTGAAGCCGAATGCTAGCGCTCTTATTGTTTTCAATCATGGTCAGCACACAACAGAACTCATGAGTAAAAAAATTGTTGCACAAGTCTCATAGTAACAATGAGCAACCGAAGAAAGGTATCAGTGGAGGTACTATTTTCTTTGAAGATGCTTCTTACACTTCGCCAGTAATATAACATAAGTTCCCTGAGCGCGCTTTGTCTATTATAGCCTTATGGCCTGATTGCCTGGTTATCGGAAACAGCGTCGATACTCTCGACAGGTGGAATACGTAACACTTTTCGGCCCTTGACCGAAGAGGGAGAAGCCGACGGTCAGTTAAGACGCGTTTAAAGTTTGGGTGAACACAGATATTATATAAGTACTTCGGTACATGCAATCATTATACATATAATTCTTTTACCCAAATCACTTGGGGGCACTTAAATTAATATGAGCAGTTTTCTTCTTAGTCGTTGCAAAATCTTTTTCTACCACTCCTTTATTGACTCAGGTGTATGATCAATAGCCGGGTAGCCTGGTTTCTCTCTAAAGCCGCTCGCGTTTAGTTCGCTAAACTGGCCTGAGAAACACTCCGCCTTTGGGATAGGGAGGTTGAAGTCGAAGGCTGACCCACTTGAAGTCTAGAGATCGGATTTGTCATGTCAAAGCACGACGGAAGTACAATTTTAAGACCAATTTCTTATTAGCACCAAAATATCTTGATTCAATCTAGACGTGAAGTTTTTTACGCATGTTTTTGGCCTTTGAGCTTATAACATCTTTTCACCTATTTTATGTTTTCCTTTCAAGAAGCAGGACATTCTCTTGGTTGAGGTGTTCGGCGTGAAACTCTTTTCTAAAACTACAGTTCGGTATCTTTTCTGCCGAACCCCCTCGGTATTGTCAAAACATACATGACAGTTGAACTAGTTCCCGAGGAGGTATGATCCTAGGGTCGGCCATGTTGTCCAACCCAATTCACGGGGGGCTACTGCATTGGCAATCCAATGCAGAAAATTTAAGTGCAATATAGTTTTCGCAGAGATTATGATCCTCAGGTTGGTCGGCCACACCCAACCTGAGTCTCGAGGACTTTGCACACCGCTTTTTGTGTCCCGAAGTATTCTGCCGAGCTAGGAGTTGATCCTCGGGCCAATTTTGCAAATCAACCTGAGTCTCAGGGGCTACTGGGATCATCGGTCTTATGTCATCCTTCAGGTGCATCTCGGGTTTTAGACCGATACACACCTCGAGGGCTACTAGCTATATATCTCGGTAGAGGATAAATTGCACCAATCAAAAATATTGGCAAAAAAATAGGCCCGCGGTCGGGGTGGTGCACCACCTCGGAGCAGTCTGACATAAAGCTCGGGCGCCAATGGCTGGCTCCATAGAGGGCATTTTCGGCATTAAGCTCGGCTAAAATCCTTCAACTTTTTTGAACCAAGGTGATCTATGACACCTCGGATATAGTCCGACGTTGGACCTTGGACATAGTCCGGCGTTGGAGCTCGGATACAGTTCAGCGTTGGAGCTCGGCTATAACAATACTCTTTGGATACAGTCCGGCGTTAGAGCTCGGATACATTTTGGCGTTGGAGCTCGAAAGCGGTCTGGTGTTGGTGCTCGGTTTTGAAAGATACCTCGAATGCAGTCCGATGTTGGATCTCGGACGCAAGAGGACACTGCCGCCTGGGAACAACTTCAAACCCGAGGTGTGGCATAAAAATAACAAGGCATTGATAAAGGCCGAAGACTTAAAGGGCTCCTCGGATACCCGACGTGTAAACTCTTCAGATTCATTTTGGCAATCCTCAAGATCGAAGATGAGAAGATTTGTTGAACCAGTTTTCAAGACTGACGGCCGAAGATGAAGAATAGTTCGGAAGAATCGAGGAGCGTCCCCAACTTGAAGACAGGTTCAGGGGGCTACTGACGGTGTCCTGGACTAGGGGGTACTCACCACATTGTCTCCCGACCAGGTGGATCGGGCCGAGGAACCCCATGGCCGTTCACTCATGGGCCACTTCGGGTAGCCCATGCCGTATAGAAGGAGTATTCCACAAGACTTGATGATCAAGACAAGGACTCCTCTCCACCAACGTATTCGGCTAGGACTCTTGTTATCCTAGGCCTCTGGTGCATTATATAAGGCAAGGCCGGGCTAGTCGATAGATTATTATGACAATCATACAAGCTAGACTTCCAGGGTTTAGCCATTATGATCTCATGGTAAATCAACTCTTGTAATACTCATATTCATCAATATCAATCAAGCATGACATAGGGTATTACCTCCATAGAGAGGGCCCGACCCTGGGTAAACATCGTGTCCCCTGTCTCCTGTTACCATCGATCCTAGACGCACAATTTGGGACCCCCTACACGAGATCCGTCGGTTTTGACACCGATAGTAGGCGCGGAGGAGAAAGACGAGCATGTGACCCTTTATAAAGGCAATGAATATCAAATGCCTCCTCATAGGCCTTAAAGCCTGCCTATTCCCAAGGGATTATGCCAACGGAACGGTTGGGTTATCCACGCCCATATTGATGAGAATCTCGTAATAAGGGGACACGATCTCTGCTTCGACAAGACGTGCCAATAAAACCACATCTTAAAACGTGAAGCGGGAGGCTAAAAAATGGTTCGAAATAATGACCGGGCTGTGACATGATGTCACGCCATAAAAAGTTGTTAGTGGATTATACTCATGAAATATTATACTCTCTACGGATATACATGGTGCTTGTTTTGCATAGCCGGGCACGTTCTTTGTGTTCGAAGGCTGTTTTGGAGTATTCGGAGGAGGAACCCGCCTTGCAATGCCGAAGACAATCTGCGAACCGGACACCTCGTCATTGAAGCCTGGTTCAGGGGCTACTGAGGGAGTCCTGGACTAAGGGGTCCTCGGGCGTCCGGCCTGTTGGACATGGGCCGGACTGTTGGGCCATGAAGATACAAGACTAAAGATTCTCTCACCCTTGTCCGGATGGGGCTCTCCTTGGCATGGATGGCAAGCTTGGCTTTTGGATATGAAGATTCCTTTCTCTGTAACCGACTTTGTACAACCCTAGTCCCCTTCGGTGTCTATATAAACCGGAGGGTTTAGTCCGTTGAGGCAATCACAATCATAATCATATAGGCTAGACTTCTAGGGTTTTAGCCATTACGATCTCGTGGTAGATCAACTCTTGTAACCCCCATACTCATCAATATTAATCAAGCATGACGTAGGGTATTACCTCCATCAAGAGGGCCCGAACGTGGGTAAAAGTTCGTGTCCCTTGTCTCCTGTTACCATCAACCTCAGACGCACAGTTCGGGACCCCCTACCCAAGATCCGGTGGTTTTGACACCGACACAATCCCTTCACGGTCACTCACAAAAGGGAGATGTGATAATATCTAGGCAATGATTATGAATATAGGCATCACGTCCGTGTCAAGTAGATCGAAACGATTCTGCATCTACCACTATTACTCCACACATCGACCACTATCCAGCATGCATCTAGAGTATTAAGTTCATAAGAACAGAATAACGCATTAAGCAAGATGACATGATGTAGAGGGATAAACTCAAGCAATATGATATAAACCCCATCTTTTTATCCTCGATGGCAACAATACAATACGTGCCTTGCTGCCCCTACTGTCACTAGGAAAGGACACCGCAAGATTGAACCCAAAGCTAAGCACTTCTCCCATTGCAAGAAAGATCAATCTAGTAGGCAAAACTAAACCGATAATTTGAAGAGACTTTCAAAGATATCAAATCATGCATATAAGAATTCAGAGAAGAACCAAATAATATTCATAGATAATCTTGTTCATAAACCCACAATTCATCTGATCTCGGCAAACACACCGCAAAAGAGTATTACATCGAATAGATCTCCAATAACATCGAGGAGAACTTTGTATTGAGAATCAAAGAGAGAGAAGAAGCCATCTAGCTAATAATTATGGACCCGAAGGTCTGTGGTAAACTACTCACGCTTCATCGAAGAGGCTAGGGTGTTGATGTAGAAGCCCTCCATGATCGATTTCCCCTCCGGCAGATTGCCGGAAGAGGCCCCAAGATGGGATCTCATAGGTACAGAAGGTTGCGGTGGTGGAAAAGTGGTTTCGTGGCTCTCTGCGATCGATCTAGGGTATAAGAGTATATATAGGCGAAAGAAGTACGTCAGTGGAGCTATGAGGGGCCCATGAGTGTGTGTGTGTGTGGGGGGGGGGGCGCCTACACCCCTGGGCGCCCCCTCCTGCCTCGTGGCGTTCTAGACTGCAACTACAAGTATCTTGGTTTGCTGTCGGTCCAAGAAAGATCATCTCGAAGTTTTCATTCCGTTTAGTATTCCTTTTCTGCGAAACTCTAAAATAGGAAAAAAACAGAAACTGGCACTGGGCCTCGGGTTAATAGGTTAGTCCCAAAAATATTATAAAAGAGCATATTAAAGCCCATTAAACATCCAAAACAGATAATGTAATAGCATGGAACAATAAAAAATTATAGATACATTGGAGACATATCATAGACCGAAAGCGGAAGCGTTTGACAACGCGGTTGTTGTAGTCAAACTTCTTCTTGTTCCGACCGGTCAAGCACCGAACGTACGGCACGTCCGAGTTCTGCACCTGTTCAGCTCGATGGCGTCCCTCGAACTCTTGATCCACCAAAGTGTTGAGGGAGAGTTCCGTCGGCACGATGGTGTGGTGACGATGATGGTGAAGTGATCCACGTAGGGCTTCGCCTAAGAATTATGTGAATATAACCGGAGGCGTAAACTGTGAAGGGGGGAGCCGCACACGGCTAACAATCGTTATTTTGTGTTCTAGTGGTGCCCCCCTCATATATATAGGTTGTAGGGGAGGAGAGGCAGCCAGGGGGCGCCCCAAGTAGGAGGAATCCTACTTGGGCGCCTCCCAATTCGGCCTCTCCCTTTCCTATTCCTATTCGGAGTAGGAAGGGAAGAGGGGGAAGGGGGAATCCTATTCCCTTTTCCCTTCCCTCCTTACTCTTTTCTACTCCAATTTGGCCAGCCCATATGGGGGGGGGGCGCACCAGCCCCTTAGTGGCTGGTGTGTTTCCCCTCTTGGCCCATAAGACCCAATATGTACCCGGTACCCTCCGGAACACTTCCGATGTCCGAATATCATCGTCCTATATATGAATATTTACTTATCGTCCATTTCGGGACTCCTCATCATGTCCGTGATCTCATCCGGGACACCGAACAACATTCGATCACCAAATCACATAACTCATATAATACAAAATCGTCATCGAACGTTAAGCGTGCAGACCCTACAGGTTGGAGAACTATGTAGATATGACCGAGACACCTCTCCGATCAATAACCAACACCGGAACCTAGATGCTCATATTGGTGTCCACATATTCTATGAAGATCTTTATCGGTCGTACCGTAATGACAACATACATTATTCCCTTTATCATCGGTATGTTACTTGCCCGAGATTCAATCGTCGGTATCTTCATACCTAGTTCAATCTCGTTACCGGCAAGTCTCTTTACTCATTCCGTAATACATCATCCCACTACTAACTCATTAGTCACATTACTTGCAAGGCTTATTATGATTTGCATTACCGATATGGCCCACATATACCTCTCCGATACTCGGAGTGAAAAGTCCTAATCTCGATCTATGCCAACCCAACAAACACCTTTGAAGATACTTTTAGAGCATCTTTATAATCACCCAGTTCCATTTTGATGTTTGATAGCACACAAGGTATTCCTCCAGTATCCGGGAGTTGCATAATCTCATAGTCAAAGGAATATGTATTTGACATGAAGAAAGCAATAGCAGTAAAACTGAATGATCAACATGCTAAGCTAACAGATGGGTCTTGTCCGTCACATCATTCTCCTAATGATGTGATCCCGTTCATCAAATGACAACACATGTCTATGGTTAGGAAACTTAACCATCTTTGATTAACTAGCTAG
This sequence comes from Triticum aestivum, assembly GCF_018294505.1. Taxonomy (NCBI): domain Eukaryota; kingdom Viridiplantae; phylum Streptophyta; class Magnoliopsida; order Poales; family Poaceae; genus Triticum; species Triticum aestivum. The sequence continues at coordinate 584,929,832 of NC_057800.1, forward strand.
TCTAGTAGAGGCTTACTAGGGACACGGTGTTTTGTCTATGTATTCACACATGTATCAAGTTTCCGGTTAATACAATTCTAGCATGAATAATAAACATTTATCATGATATAAGGAAATATAAAATAACAACATTATTATTGCCTCTAGGGCATATTTCCTTCAGTCTCCCACTTGCACTAGAGTCAATAATCTAGTTCACATTGCCATGTGATTTAACACCAACAGTTTACATCTTTATGTGATTAATACCCATAGTTCACATCGCCATGTGACCAACACATAAAGGGTTTACTAGAGTCAATAATCTAGTTCACACCGCTATGTGATTAACACCCAAAGAGTACTAAGGCGTGATCATGTTTTGCTTGTGAGAGAAGTTTAGTAAACGGGTCTGCCACATTCAGATCTGTATGTATTTTTGGAAATTTCTATGTCTACAATTATCTGCATGGAGCTACTCTAGGTAATTGCTCCCACTTTCAATATGTATCCAGATTGAGACTCAGAGTCATCTGGATTAGTGTCAAAGCTTGCATCGACGTAACCCTTTACGACGAACTCTTTGTCACCTCCATAACCGAGAGACATTTCCTTAGTCCTCTTTAGGTACCTAAGGATAATTTTGACTGCTATCCAGTGATCTACTCCTGGATCACTTTCATTCTTTATCTATCTTCTGTTGTGGCAAGGTATACGATAGGTCTGATATACATCATAGAATACTTTATAGAACCTATGGTTGAGGCATAGGGAATGACTTTCATTCTTTCTCTATCTTCTGCTGTGGTCGGGTTTTGAGTCTTACTCAACTTCAGTCCTTCCAATTCAGGCAAGAACTCCTTCTTTGACTGATCCATTTTGAACTCCTTCAAAATCTTATCAAGGTATATACTCATCGAAAGTCTTATCAAGCGTCGTGATCTATCACTATAGATCTTGATGCCAAATATGTAAGCAGCTTCGCCGAGGTCTTTCTTTGAAAAATTCCTTTCAAACACTCCTTTATGCTTTCCAGAAAATTCTACATCATTTCTGATCAATAATATGACATTCACATATACTTACCAGAAAGGCTGTAGTGCTCCCACTCACTTTCTTGTAAATACAGGCTTCACCACAAGTCTGTATAAAACTATATGCTTTCATCAATTCATCAAAGCGTATATTCCAACTCCGAGATGATTGCACCAGTCCATAGATGGATCACCGGAGTTTGCACGCTTTATTAGCACCTCTAGGATCGACAAAACCTTCTGGTTGCATCATATACAACTATTCTTTAAGAAATCCATTAAGGAATGTAGTTTTGACGTCCATTTGCCAGATTTCATAACCTCAAAATGCGGCAATTGCTAACATGATTCGAACAGACTTAAGCATTGCTATAGGTGATAAGGTATCATCGCAGTCAACTCCTTTAACTTGTCAAAAACCTTTCGCAACAAGTCGATCTTTGTAGACAGTAACATTATCATTGGCAAAGTCAACCAAAGTCCATACTTTGTTCTCATACATGGATCCTATCTCAAATTTCATGGCCTCAAGCCATTTTGCAGAATCTAGGCTCATCATCACTTCCTCGTAGTTCGTAGGTTCATCATGGTCTAGTAACATGACCTCCAGAATAGGATTACCGTAGCACTCTGGTGCGGAACGTGCTCTGGTTGACCTACAAGGTTCGGGAATAACTTAATCTGAAGTTTCATGATCATTATCATTAGCTTCCTCTCCAGTTGGTGTAGGCATCAGGGGAACGGTTTTCTGTGATGAGCTACTTTCCAATTCGAGAGAAGGTACAATTACCTCATCAAGTTCTACTTTTCTCCCACTCACTTCATTTGAGAGAAACTTCTTCTCTAGAAAGGATCCATTCTTAGCAACAAAGATCTTGCCTTCGGATCTGTGGTAGAAGGTGTACCCAATAGTTTCTTTTGGGTATCATATGAAGACGCACTTCTCCGATTTGGGTTCGAGCTTATCAGGCTGAAGTTTTTTCACATAAGCATCATAGACCCAAACTTTAAGAAACGACGGCTTTGGTTTCTTGCCAAACCACAATTCATACGGTGTCGTCTCAGCGGATTTAGATGGTGCCCTATTTAACGCGAATGTAGCTGTCTCTAATGCATAACCCCAAAACGATAGTGGTAAATCGGTAAGAGACATCATAGATCGCACCATATCTAATAAAGTACGGTTACGATGTTCAGACACACCAATACCCTGTGGTGTTCTAGGTGGCGTGAGTTGTGAAACTATTCCACATTGTTTTAATTGAAGGCCGAACTCGTAAGTCAAATATTCGCCTCCGCGATCAGATCGTAGAAACTTTATTTTTCTTGTTACGATGATTCTCCACTTCACTCTGAAATTCTTTGAACTTTTCAAATGTTTTGGATTAGTGTTTCATCAAGTAGATATACCCATATCTTCTCAAATCACCTGTGAAGGTCAGAAAATAACGGTACCCGCCGCGAGCATCAACACTGATCGGACCGCATACATCGGTATGTATTATTTCCAATAAGTTAGTATCTCGCTCCATTGTTTCAGAGAACGGAGTCTTAGTCATCTTACCCATGAGGCATGGTTCGCAAGCATCAAATGATTCATAATCAAGTGATTCCAAAAGTCCATCTGCATGGAGTTTCTTCATGCGTTTTACACCAATATGACCTAAACGGCAGTGCCACAAATACGTTGCACTATCATTATCAACTTTCCATATTTTGGCATCAGTATTGTGAATATGTGTATTGATGTCGCATGAAGCTACGTCGGTATTTCCCCAAAGAGGAAGAGATGATGCAGCGCAGCTCCAGTAGGTATTTCCCTCAGATATGAAACGAAAATTATCGAACCAGTAGGAGAACCAAGCAACACAACGTAAACAGCCCCTGCACACAGATAACAAATCCTCGCAACCCGATGTGTTAAAGGGGTTGTCAATCCCTTTCGGGTAATGGTGCCAGAAATTGGTGCGTGGTAGGAAAAAGGTTGTAATAGATTGGATAAATAGATCGCGAATAAAATAAAGTGCAGCAAATATTTTTGGGTTTTTGGATTAATAGATCTGAAGATAAATGAAAATAAAAGTAGATCGCAAAGGCAAACAATATGAGAAAGAGACCTAGGGGCCGTAGATTTCACTAGTGGCTTCTCTCGAGAAAAATAGCAAAGCGGTGGGTGAACAAATTACTGTTGGGCAATTGATAGAACTTCAAATACTCATGAAAATATCTAGGCAATGATCATTACATGGGCATCACGTCCAAGATTAGTAGACCGACTCCTGCCTGCATCTACTACTATTACTCCACACATTGACCGCTATGCAGCATGCATCTAGTGTATTAAGTTCATGGAGAAACGGAGTAATGCAATAAGAACGATGACATGATGTAGACAAGATCTATCTATGTAGAGATAGACCCCATCGTTTTATCCTTAGTAGCAACGATACATACGTGTCGGTTCCCTTTCTGTCACTGGGATCAAGCACCATAAGATCGAACCCACTATAAAGCACTGATACGTCTCCATCGTATCTACTTTTCGAAACACTTTTGACCTTGTTTTGGACACTAACTTGCATTATTTGAATGGAACTAACCCGGACTGACGCTGTTTTCAGCAGAATTGCCATGGTGTTATTTTTGTGCGGAAATAGAAGTTCTCAGAATCACCTGAAACTTCACAGGGAATATTTTTGGAATATATAAAAAATACTGGCGAAAGAATCAACGTCAGGGGGCCACACCCTGTCCACGACGGTGGGGGCGTGCCCCCCTATCTTGTGGGTCCCCTGAGGCTCCCCCGACCTCAACTCCAACTCTATATATTCACGTTCGGGGAGAAAAAAACCGGAGAGAAGGATTCATCGTGTTTTACGATATGGAGCCGCCGCCAAGCCCTAATCTCTCTCGGGAGGGCTGATCTAGAGTCCGTTCGGGGCTCCGGAGAGGGGAATCCGTCGCCATCGTCATCATCAACCTTCCTCCATCACCAATTTCATGATGCTGACCGCCGTGCGTGAGTAATTCCATCGTAGGCTTGCTGGACGGTGATGGGTTGGATGAGATTTATCATGTAATCGAGTTAGTTTTGTTAGGGTTTGATCCCCAGTATCCATTATGTTCTGAGATTGATGTTGCTATGACTTTGCTATGCTTAATGCTTGTCACTAGGGCCCGAGTGCCATGATTTCAGATCTGAACCTATTATGTTTTCATGAATATATGTGAGTTCTTTATCCTATCTTGCAAGTCAATAGTCACCTACTATGTGTTATGATCCGGTAACCCCGAAGTGACAATAATCGGGACCACTCCCGGTGATGACTATAGTTTGAGGAGTTCATGTATTCACAAGTGTTAATGCTTTGGTCCGGTACTCTATTAAAAGGAGGCCTTAATATCCCTTAGTTTCCAATAGGACCCCGCTGCCATGGGAGGGTAGGACGAAAGATGTCATGCAAGTTCTTTTCCATAAGCACGTATGACTATATTCGGAATACATGCCTACATTACATTGATGAACTGGATCTAGTTCTGTGTCACCCTATGTTATAACTGTTGCATGAGGAATCGCATCCGACATAATTATCCATCACTAATCCAATGCCTATGAGCTTTTCACATATTGATCTTTGCTTAGTTACTTTTTTGTTGCCACTGTTACAATCACTACAAAACCAATACTGTTACTTTTGCCACCGTTACCGCTACTTCCATATTACTTTTCTACTAAATACTTTGCTTCAGATATTAAGTCTTTCAGGTGCGGTTGAATTGACAACTCAACTGTTAATACTTGAGAATATTCTTTGGCTCCCCTTGTGTCGAAGCAATAAATTTGGGTTGAATACTCTACCCTCAAAAACTGTTGCGATCCCCTATACTTGTGGGTTATCAAGCACCTCTTCCCATTGCAAGATAAATAGATCAAGTTGGCGAAACAAAACCCAAATATCGGTGAAGAAATACGAGGCTATAAGAGATCATGCATAAAAGAGATCAAAGAAACTCAAATACTTTCATGGATATAAAAAGATAGATCTGATCATAAACTCAAAGTTCATCGATCCCAACAAACACACCGCAAAAAGAGTTACATCATATGGATCTCCAAGAGACCATTGTATTGAGAATAAAGAGAGAGAGAGATGAAGCCAACTAGCTACTAACTACGGACCCAAAGGTCTACAAAGAACTACTCATGCATCATCGGAGAGGCACCAATGGAGGTGGTGAACCCCGTCCGAGATGGTGTCTAGATTGGATCTGGTGGTTCTGGACTCTGCGGCGGCTGGATCAATATTTTGCCGACTCCCCTAGGGTTTCTGGAATATTGGGGTATTTATAGAGCAAATAGGAGGTCTGGGGGGCACCCAAGGTGGGCACAACCCACCAAGGCGCTCCTGGGCCTCCTGGCGCGCCCTAGTGGGTTTTGCCCACCTTGGGGTACCCCCTAGGCGCGGCCAGGGCCCGTTGTGTTCCTTTTGGCCCATAAAAATTCTCTATAAAGTTTTGTGGCATTTGGACTCCGTCTGATATTGATTTTCTATGATGTAAAAAACACGGAAAAAATAGGAACTGGCACTTGGCACTATGTCAATAGGTTAGTACCAAAAAATGATATAAAATGACTATAAAATGAATATAAAACATCCAAGATTGATAATATAACAACATGGAACAATAAAAAATTATAGATGCGTTGGAGACGTATCATGTATCACTACGACCGAGATTCAATAAACCATTTACATTGGTTGCATGACCATAGAAGGTTTTACTCAGGTAAACAGAACAACAATTATTCTTTGACTTATGAATAACTGTATTACAATAAACATGATCCAACCATATTCATGCTCAACGCAAACACAAAATAACATTTATTTTAGGTTCAACACTAATCCCGAAGGTAAAGGGAGTATGCGATGGTGATCTTATCAACCTTGGTATCTCTTGCAACACACATCGTCAGTTCGCCCTAAACTAGTTTCTGTTCATTTTGTAACTCCTTGTTTCAAGTTACTAATCTTAGCAACTGAACCGATATCAAATACCCAGGGGCTACTATGAACACTAGTAAATTACACATCAATAACATGTATATCAAATATACCTTTGTTCACTTTGCCATCCTTCTTATCCGCCAAGTATTTGGAGCAGTTCCGCTTCTAGTGACCATTTCCTTTGCAGTAGAAGCACTCAGTTTTAGGCTTGGGTCTAGCTTTGGGCTTCTTCCCAAGAGTGACAACTTGCTTTTCATTCTTCTTGAAGTTCCCTTTCTTTCCCTTGCCCTTTTTCCTGAAACTAGTTGAGGGAGTCCTGGATTAGGGGGTGTTTGGGTAGCCGGACTATACCTTCAGCCGGACTCCTGGACTATGAAGATACAAGATGGAAGACTTCGTCCCGTGTCCGGATGGGACTTTCCTTGGTGTGGAAGGCAAGCTTGGCGATGCAGATATTCAAGATCTCCTACCATTATAACCGACTCTGTGTAACCCTAACCCCATCCGGTGTCTATATAAACCGGAGGGTTGTAGTCTGTAGGACATCAACTCCATATACAACAATCATACCATAGGCTAGCTTCTAGGGTTTAGGCTCCTTGATCTCGTGGTAGATCTACTCTTGTACTACCCATATCATCAATATTAATCAAGCAGGAGTAGGGTATTACCTCCATCGAGAGGGCCCGAACCTGGGTAAAAACATCGTGCCCCTTGTCTCCTGTTACCATCCGACCTTGACACAGAGTTCGGGACCCCCTACCCGAGATCCGCCGGTTTTGACACCGACATTGGTGCTTTCATTGAGAGTTCCTCTATGTCATCGCCTTTAGGCCAGATGGCTCCTTTGATCATCAACAACGATGCGGTCCAGGGTGAGACTTTTCTCTCCGGACAGATCTTCGTCTTCGGCGGCTTCGCACTACGGGCCAATTCGCTTGGCCACCTGGAGCAGATCGAAAGCTACACCCCTGGCCATCAAGTCAGGTTTGGAAGCCTAAATTACATGGCAGACATCCGCGGAGATTTGATTTTCGACGGATTCGAGCCACAACCAAGCGCGCCGCACTGTCTCGCGGGGCATGATCTAGCTCTGTCACCGAACAGTATCCCGGAGGCCGCAAACGCACCAGCTCTGACCCTTAATTTGGAGCCAGTTGTGTCAATCGAGGATGAGCGGTTGCACGTCACCTCGGGGGTTGCGATCTCAAAGGTGATCGAGCCGAACGCCGGCCCCACACTCCGCGTGACTCACGACTCCGAGGATCCGGACTCCTCTCCGGACTCCGAACCCCCTGCGCCCCTGCCGATCGAATCCGATTGGGCGCCAATAATGGAGTTCACCGCCGCGGACATCTTTCAGCACTCGCCTTTTGGCGATATCCTGAATTCTCTCAAGTCTCTCTCTTTATCAGGAGAGCCCTGGCCGAACTGCGGTCAGCGAGGATGGGATACGGATGATGAAGAAATTCAAAGCCCACCCACCACCCACTTGGTAGCCACTGTCGACAATTTAAACGACGTGCTCAACTTCGACTCCGGAGACATCGACAACATGGATGACGATGCAGGAGATACCGATGAACCAACGCCCATAGGGCATTGGACAGCCACCTCATCTCACGATGTGTACATGGTGGATACCCCTAAAGGAAGCGACAACGAGGAAAAAGGGGATGGAACGGGAGATCGACCCCCTGAAAAGCAATCAAAGCGTCAGCGTAAACGCCGACCCAAGCCCCGCCTCGATAAAAACCCAGCCATAGAGCAGGACGAGCCGGTAGACGACGAGCAGGCCTTAGAGCAACCGTCCGAACAAGGCTACACGGATAGAGAAACCGAACATCCCTCCTCCGGCGAAAATGGCATTCCGGACGACCTCACGCCGGATAAACCCATGGAGCAGAAGAATCTCCACGAGAGGCTCGTTGCAACTGACGCAGCCTAAAAAAGCAGAAGCGGAAGCTAAAAAAGCAGAATATGCACTCCGGATTAGATGGAGCAAAGTAATCAATACCGCAGATAAATACGGCGACGGTAGCCGCACTAAAAGCTATCAGAAAAGAAAGCTACTGCCTGAATTCGACGAAGAGGCCCTAGAGCCCTCGCATTCAAAAAGTAAGAAAGCCACACGGTCGGATAGACGACCCCATAAAGCGGCAAGCGGCGCCGCACTTAAATCGGCATGCGACCCACCTAAGGATTCGCATCATGGCCCTGTTAGGTCCATTTATGGGCCAAGAAAGCAAGCTCTCGTAAGCAATGCAATAAAGCCATCATCAGAATCCGGCACACCCAAATACGGGGGCGCCGCACACCCCCTATGTTTCACCGATGAGGTCCTGGACTATAAATTTCCAGAGGGATTCAAACCCGTAAGTCTGGATCGAGGATTATATCCTCCACATACACATGGCTAGAGGAGACGATCTCCACGCCATAAAATATTTACCCCTTAAGCTTAAAGGGCCAGCCCGGCATTGGCTTAAAAGCCTTCCTGAAAACACAATTGGAAGTTGGGAAGAGCTCGAGGATGCTTTCCGAGCAAATTTTCAAGGGACCTATGTCCGCCCACCGGATGCAGATGATCTTAGTCACATAACTCAATAGTCCGAGAATCAGCTCGGCAGTTCTGGAATAGATTCCTCACTAAGAAGAATCAGATACTCGACTGTCCGGATGCCGAAGCCTTAGCAGCTTTCAGGCATAACGTCCGAGATGAATGGCTCGCCATACACCTCGGCCAAGAAAAGCCAAGAACAATGGCCGCACTAACAAGCCTCATGACCCGCTTTTGTGCAGGAGAGGACAGCTGGTTGGCAAGGTGCAGCCCCAGCGACCCAAGTACATCCGAAACTAGGGATGGAAACGGAAAACCGCGACGCAATAAGGACCGTCACCGGACTAAGGAAAAAAGTCCGAAGAGCACGACAGTCAATGCCGAATTCAAAGGTTCACGACAAAATCAGACAAAACCACCCCTCCAGGATAACAGGGACGATCCATCCAACTTAAATAAAATCCTGGACAGGATATGTCAGATACACAGTACTCCCGGGAAGCCTGCTAACCATGCCCACAAAGATTGTTGGGTTTTCAAACAATCCGGCAGACTCAATGCCGAACACAAGGGGCTCGACACACCAAGCGAAGACGAGGACGAACCCCAAAAGCAGAGCACCAGGAAACAAAAGAACTTCCAACAAGAAGTAAAAATAGTGAACTTCCTTCACATAACAAAATGTGCGGCGCCCATAAAGGTACGCACCACACGGCCTATCCCCAAAGGGTCCCACCACTGGTTGTCAAAACCAATCATCTTCGATCAGCTAGATTATTCTAGAAATATCAAGAATGCAGGCTGGAATGCCTTGATACTCGATCCAATAATTGGCGGACTCCGGTTTTCAAATGTCCTTATGGATGGCGGCAGTGGACTAAACCTGATATATCAGGATACAATCCATCACATGGGGATAAACCCAGCAAGAATCCGCCGCAGCAAAACCTCCTTTCAAGGGGTAACACCTGGTCCGAACACCCATTGTATGGGTTTTCTCCGGCTCGAAGTTATATTCGGCTCTGCCGATAACTTCCGCCACGAAAAGCTGACCTTCCATATCGTCTCTTTCTCAAGTCGCTATCAAGCACTACTGGGACGCGAAGCTTTCGCCCGCTTTAACGCAATACCGCATTATGCATCTCTCATGCTTAAGATGCCCGGTCCACGAGGCATCATCTCTTTGAAGGGGAAGCACTAAAGTGCGCCTCCCCAAGCGGAGGACTGTGCGGCCGCTTTGACAGCCCCACAGTAAAATGGCATCACCGACCAAAAAACTTCGAAATAGGTCATTAAAGACCACGAATGCGGATAGATGAGTTCGGGACAAAATCATCATTGATGCAGGCTTAGTGGCCATATACCCCCACTAGGGGCTCCATGCATATACAATAAGAGACAATAAAGCTCAATTTTATATATTTTACTTTATACTTTGTTTATTTTAAACTTTCGTTCGGCATGACCCGTCTTCAACTCAGTTCCTCTCTTTTACAGATGAACATCGTGCGGCGCCCATCCAGGATACGGCACAACAGAGACACAGGCGCAGACGTGCAGTAGGGACCCGTCCTAAAGGATTCTTTTTAGATTAAGACCCTGCGTAAACCTTTTTTACTGTCTCTTTTTGCTACACATCCCGTGGTTCTTTCTGACATAACCAAGGAGGAGGCTGGCGTCTTGGCATGTGGCCACGTTAGAATTTTTTGCATGTACCTGGACACTAGGGGATATTTTAATAAACAATGTTGTTTCGCCCGCACTCATAAAGACCGAACACCTTAGGGAGTGTTCGGCGTCGCCAGTTTTGGCATTATATGCATCAGCTCCGAATCATGTCTTTGGTCAAATGTTGGGTTGCCCGACTCCTGAGTTCGGCTACCTTACGTTCCGCTCTATCGGCTAAGGTAGCACCAGGAGAACTACTGCGATTGTGCCCCGGTTCGGCCGGGCGAGCACCTCAGTAGAGAAAGCCGAAAACTGACTGTCATGATGTAGCATGAGACTGGTCAGCCACTCGATGACCTATCGGAATCTATCGGATTCCTCCGCTTTAATGAAGGGCCGCTTCCCGGTCAGGCACATACGCGCCCCGAACTCGGGCGAGCGCAGTCGCCACCAAGGGGCTACCTAAATAGTCTCACTGTCAAGCTCCTATGGCTAAGTGAAAGTGTTAAAGCATTATAGTCCGGTTGCCTGGCCCGCTGCGCTATCACCTCCTTTGTAGGACCAAGACGTTGGGTTAAGTGTGAAAATGCGTCTTCTGCGAGCACCCCCGCACTATGTGCGTGGGGGCTGAAGCCAACGACTGCCATCTTTCAGATTTTGTATATATATATCTTAAAACGGCCGCACAGGAGGTGTTCCCAATACTTGAAGGCACAAGTATAAAAAGGCCACTACTGTTTATCAAAATATTACTTTATAATTACATATGCTATCATAACATAGCATCTTTCGAGCACTGCGTCTCTATTACACGGGCGCCTTCAAGGACTTCCTGAAAATAGTGCTCGGAGGATACTCGGCTTTTGTCCGAATCTCGGGACGCAACAACGGTGGTCTCCATCTCTGCCCAGTATGTCTTGACACGGGCAAGAGCCATCCTTGCGCCCTCTATGCATGCTGACCTCTTCATTGCATTAATACGCGGCACCACGTCAAGGAATTGCTGCACCAAGCTGAAATAACTCTTCGGCTCCGATCTCCCCGACCACAGATGACCCATGACGTACTTCATGGCGAGTCCGGAAAACCTATTCAGTTCGGCCCATTGAGCCAAACGATCGTCCACTGCCAGTGGACGATCTGGATTGTGAAACTGCGACTAGAAAAGCTTTTCCACTTTGCGATCTTTCTGATCCCGAAAGTGTTCGGTCGCATCAACAACACTCGCTGCCAAATCCAGATAGGTATCCTCCACACTCCACATCCGGTCCAACGGAGCAAACTTCGGTGCGCAAAATTTCCTTCGCAGCATAAAGGGCTTCCCAGCCGCAATCTGTTAGGCCTAACGCAGCTCCTCCTTCGCAGCTCTCATCGCAGAGCGCGCGTCCTTGGCATTGGCAAAGGCCTTCTCTAAGTCCGCTTGTTTCGCCTGGTCTTCTTTCTCAAGAAGTCTGCAACGGTCTGCAACACTCTTTAAATTTTCGGCCATCTCGGCCATCTCTTCCTTGCTTCGGCAATGAGCAGCCTGTTCGGCTCTCAGCTCTTCAAGGGCTTTCTTGGCAGCCGCACCATCTGCGTCAAACACACACATCGTAAGACACTGGCATAAAACTCTTCTTACCTGATGCCGCCCGAGGAATTACATACCTTGAGCCTCATCAAGCCGCTTGTTGACAAGCGCGATGTCGGCATCTGCCACGTCCAGTTGCCGCTTTAGTTCGGTAAAATCATCAGTTCGGCTTGATTCCGGACACCCTGCCGCCTACATTCAAAGGCGACATCTTAGACCTGGGATTATGATCCTTTGAGTGGCGTCATTTCTTGACGACGCGCAGAGTCTCAGGGGCTACTATCTACACAGGGCGCATCTTATTCATGCGCAACTGACAAAAGTGTACATTATCTAATGTACCTCAAAACCCGTCAGTAAACTTTTGACAGCCTCGTGCAACCCGCTCTTGGCGGATGAGATCCTTTCAATCACCGTGCCCATCAATACACGGTGCTCCTCCGAGATAGAAGCTCGCCCCAGCAAAATCTTTAGTTCCTCCGGCCGAGCACCAGACGGTGCCGGACATGACCCACGACCTCTTTCGAAGGCCGGATGCGGAGAACCTCGGGGGGCCACATAGCTATCTTCCACCCCTGCCGGATTCGGAGAAACCCTCCGTGACGACACCTCAGAGTCGCCCGCCTTGCTAGGCGGCACGGCAGGGGGAGGCGTCCCACTCTCCATCATCTCCGGAAGGAGATCCCCCAAAGACGAGCTCTGCTGAGAAGGGCCGAGGTCCGAGCTACAAGGTAAAAATTCTGTTAATCTTCTTAGATATAAATCAAGGATTTCCCTCATCCCTCAAAAGGAAGATCTTTCTCTACTTACGGCTCGCCGGAAGGCTGATCCCCTTGAGGGCGTAGTCCGGCCGAGGAACTCCCCGGCGTCGGACCCTCTGGCGAGGATTTTTCCCCCCGCTTCGAGGCCATGGTTTCCGGGTCGTCAGAGGCGGCTCTCTTCTTCCCCTTAGGAGAGGAATTGTCGGTTCCACCCTTCGGAGCAGCCTCCTTCGAGGAGTCCATAGTTTCCTTGTCCTCCCCCTTGCTTCCCTCCAAAGGCATTATCTCTAGCATTCTGACCAGCACGGGATCCGGCCTGGTTTCGGGAAGGGGAGCCGGACACCTGATCAGCTTTGCCTTCGCTATCCACTCCTGTTTAAAAGGAAGGCTCTTTTAGGGGCAAGTTTATGACAATTATATGGATAGAAGGTCCAGGCACAAGGTTGCTTACTTGAGTATCCGGGCGATTGCAGCTTAGGCCTGCGTCCTCGGTTAAATCCGGACACATCTCTTGTGATCCGAAGAACAGTTTTTACATCTCCGCGGGCGTTGCGCCCATGAAATTCTGGAGAGCTCGCGGTCCCTCTGGATCAAACTCCCACAGGTGAAGGGAGCGACGTTTGCCGGGCAATATTCAGCGAATCAGCATGACCTGCGTCACCTTGACCAGGCTGAGGTCTCCTTCCAAGAGATCCTTAATGCGGCACTGCAACAAGGGCACGTCTTTGGGCAAACCCGAATCTGACCCTCTGTTGACCCATGATGCTAGCCGTGGTGGGGGACCCGAGCGAAAGGCAGGAGGCGCCACCCACTTGGTGCTCCGGGGAGCGGTCCTATAAAACCACTCTCGTTGCCACAAGCCTAGCTCCTCTTGAAAAGAGCCCTCGGGCCATGGAGCATCAGCATTTTTGCTTATAACAGCGCCTCCGCACTCTGCGTGCCGTCCCTTGATCATCTTCGGCTCCACTTTGAAGGTCTTGAGCCATAATCTGAAGTGAGGGGTAACACGGAGGAACGCTTCATACACGACAATGAACGAGGAGATATGGAGGATGGACTCCGGAGCCAAGTCATGGAATTCCAGCCCGTAATAAAACAGCAGTCCCCTCACAAAGGGATCCATTGGGAAGCCCAACCCCCGAAGGAAGTGAGACATGAACACCACGCTCTCACCGGGCTGGGGACTGGGAATGACCTTCCCTTGAGCAGGCAACCTATGCGAAATTTCACCGGTCAGGAACTTAGCCTCCCTCAACTTTAGTACGTCCTCCTCAGTGACGGAGGAGGGCGTCCATCAGCCTTGAAGGTCAGAACCGGACATCGTCGAAGGTCCGAAGCGCCTTGAATTTGGAGCCTAGGGTGTTGGAACTCGAGGCGACGGGCGAACTCGCTTGAGATTGAAAAAAGGAGTAAGGCCTTGGTCTCTTTATAAGAGGTTGAATACCAAGAGCCCTCCCCGTAACCGTTTGGGACTCGTCTTTAATCGAGGAAACATGCTAACGGGCACGGTTGGGTTACCCACTTCCGTATTGATGAGAATCCCGTAAAAGGGGTACACGATCTTTGCTTTGACAAGACGTGCCAAGGAAACCGCCTCGCAAAACATGCTGAGGTGGAAAAGTAAAAACGATTCGAGTAAAGGACTTGGCCGTAGTGTGATGACGCACTGCGGAATACGTCAGCAGATTTGATTTGTGTTAATATTATTCTCTCTATGGCTATATGTGGAAACTTATTTTGCAGAGCCGGACACCGCTCTTGGTGTTTACAATCTTCTATGAAGGACTTGGAGGAGGAACCCGCCTTGCAATGCCGAAGACAATCTGCGCGCCGGACTCATTGTCATTGAAGACTGGTTCAGGGGCTACTGAGGGAGTCCTGGATTAGGGGGTGTTCGGGTAGCCGAACTATACCTTCAGCCGGACTCCTGGACTATGAAGATACAAGATGGAAGACTTCGTCCCGTGTCCGGATGGGACTTTCCTTGGCGTGGAAGGCAAGCTTGGCGATGCGGATATTCAAGATCTCCTACCATTATAACCGACTCTGTGTAACCCTAACCCTATCCGGTGTCTATATAAACTGAAGGGTTGTAGTCCGTAGGACATCAACTCCATATACAACAATCATACCATAGGCTAGCTTCTAGGGTTTAGCCTCCTTGATCTCGTGGTAGATCTACTCTTGTACTACCCATATCATCAATATTAATCAAGCAGGAGTAGGGTATTACCTCCATCGAGAGGGCCCGAACCTGGGTAAAAACATCGTGTCCCTTGTCTCCTGTTACGATCCGGCCTTGACGCACAGTTCGGGACCCCCTACCCGAGATCCACCGGTTTTGACACCGACACTAGTGGTCTTGTTAATCATCAACACTTGATGTTCTTTCTTGATTTCTACCTTCGCCAATTTCAGCATCGCAGAAGAGTTTGGGAATTGTTTTCATCATCGCTTGCATATTATAGTTCATCATGAAGTTCTAGTAACTTGGTCATAGTGACTAGAGAACTCTGTCAATCACTATCTTATCTGGAAGATTAACTCCCACTTGATTCAAGCGATTGTAGTACCCAGACATTCTGAGCACATGCTCACTGGCTGAGCTATTCTCCTCCATCTTTTAGGCAAAGTACTTGTCAGAGGTCTCTGACCTCTTAACACGGGCATGAGTCTGAAATACTAATTTCAACTCTTGGAATATCTCATATGCTCCATGGCGTTCAAAACATTTTTGAAGTCTCGGTTCTAAGCCATAAAGCATGGTGCACTAAACTTTCAAGTAGTCATCATGTCGAGCTTGTCAAATGTTCATAACATCTGCATCTGCTCCTGCAATAGGTCTGTCACCTAGCGGTCTATCAAGGACATAATTTTTCTGTGCAGCAATGAGGATAATCCTCAGATTACGGACCCAGTTCGCATCATTGCTACTATCAACTTTCAACTTAGTTTGCTCTAGGAACATATCAAAAATAAAATAGGGGAGCTATACGCGAGCTATTGATCTACAACATAGATATGAAAAAACTATGAGGCCTAAGTTCATTATAAATTAAGTTCAATTAATCATATTACTTAAGAACTCCCACTTATATAGACATCCCTCGAGTCATCCAAATGATCACGTGATCCATATCAACTAAATCATGTCCGATCATCACGTGAGATGGAGTAGTTTTCAATGGTGAACATCTCTATGTTGATCATATCTACTATATGATTCACGTTCTACCTTACGGTCTCCAGTGTTCTGAGGCCATGTCTGTACATTCTAGGTTCGTCAAGTTTAACCCGAGTATTCCGCATGTGCAAAACTGTCTTGTGCCCGTTGTATGTGAATGTAGAGCTTATCACACCCGATCATCACATGGTGCCTGATGACCCACAAGTATAGGGGATCAATTGTAACTCTTTTCGATAAGTAAGAGTGTCGAACCCAACGAGGAGCATAAGGAAATGACAAGTGGTTTTCAGCAAGGTAATGTCTGCAAGTGCTGAAATTCTAAGTAGTACAATAGTTTGATAACAAGATAATTTGTTACGAGCAAGTAATGATAGTAGCAATAAAATAGCAGCAAGGTAGCACAATCCTTTTGAGGCAAAGGACATGCCAAAACGGTCTCTTATGATAAGCAAAGCGTTCTTGAGGATACACTGGATTTTCATCTAGTCACTTTCACCATGTTGGTTTGATTCGTGTTTGGTACTTTGATAATTTGATATGTGGGTGGACCGGTGCTTAGGTGTTGTTCTTACTTACAAACCTCCTACTTATGATTAACCCTCCCACAAGCATCCACAACTATGAGAAAAGTATTAAGAATAAATTCTAACCATAGCATTAAACCATTGGATCCAAATCAGTCCCTAACGGAATAGGCATAAACTGGGGTTTAAGCTTCTGTCACTCTCGCATGCAACCCATCATCTAATTGCTACTCCACAATGCATTCCCTTAGGCCCAAATATGGTGAAGGGTCATGTAGTCGGACATTCACATGACACCACTAAGGGAATCACAACATACATACTATCAAAATATTGAACACATATCAAGTTCACATGATTACTTGCAACATGATTTCTCCTGTGACCTCAAGAACAAAAGTAACTACTCACAAATGATAATCATGCTCAAGCTCAGAGGGGGTACTAAATAGCATATTGGATCTGAACATATTATCTTCCACCATATAGACCATATAGTAATCAACTACAAGATGTAATCAACACTACTAGTCACCCACGAGCACCAATCTATAGTTCCGGTAACAAGATTGAACACAAGAGATGAACTAGGGTTTGAGATAAGATGGTGTTGTTGAAGATGTTGATGGAGATTTCCCTCCCGAAGATGGGAGAGTTGTTGGTGATGATGATGACGATGATTTCCCCCTCTGGGAGGGAAGTTCCCCCAGCGGAATCGCTCCGATGGACGGCAAAAGTGTTCATGCCCAAGTTCCACCTCGCGACGGCGGCGCTCCATCCCGAAAGTCCCCCCCTTATTTTTTCTAGGTCAAAATGACCTATATACCATAAGATGGGCACCGGAGGTGGGCCTCGGTGAGCACAACCCACCAGGGCGCGCCTTGGCTCCCTGGTGCGCCCAGGTGGGTTGTGCCCACCTGGTGGGCCCCGTCTGGTAGTTATTTGCTCCAATATTCATCATATATTTGATAAAAAATCTTTGTGAAGTTTCAGCTTGTTTGGAGTTGTGCAGAATAGGTGGCCTGACGTAGCTTTTCCAGGTCCAGATTTCCAGCTGCCGGAATCCTCCCTCTTTGTGTGTACCTTGTAAATTATGATAGAAAAAGCATTAGAATTACTCCAAAAGGCATTATTATGCATAAAAACATCAAAAATAATAGTAAGGAAACATGATGCAAAATGGATGTATCAACTCCCCCAAGCTTAGACCTCACTTGTCCTTGAGCGAAAAACCGAAATCGAAAAACATGTCCACATGCTTAGAGAGAGAGGTGTCAATAAAAACAAAATATGGACATAGAAGGATCATGTTCATTATTATAATAGCAACAAACTTAAACATAAGACTCTTATCATAAAGCTCTTATCATAGACTTCTCATGAATAAGTAACAATTCATCACACTATTGAAGTTTAAAGCAAAAACTCTATTAAAAACCAACAAACTATGTTCTCAGTCAACTTTGCAACTACAATTCATCATCTTTTCAGGAAGGGTCACGTATCGGAGCCTTTAGGAAAGTCCACATACTCAACCATCATATATATAGTCTTCTATGATTGCTAACACTCACCGCGTACACATGAGCAAAACGTTTAAACCGGACACATAAAAAGATAGGGGCTAAGAGTTTCACCTCCCAACGTATTCACCTCAAGGGTGATGTCAACAATAATAACTCATGCTATCTATATTCAACTGGACATATGTTCCTAGATCTTTCCTCACTACATGATGCTTGCCCAAAGGATAAAAATAAAAAGGAATAGAAGGAAAACTTTGACTCTTTGCATAAAAGTAAATACATAAAAGTAAAAGATAGGCCCTTCACAGAGGGAAGCAGAAGTTGCCATGCGCTTATTTGTTTGTATGCTCAACCCCTTAGTACAAAAGAAGGTCACTTTGCATTGCCCCTTGTGATAGCGACCTTTATTATGCAGTCTGTTGCTTTTATTCTTCACCATCACAAGTTCGTACGACGCTCAATTTTCTCTTACACTAAATGATCTCACACTTTTAGAAGAAATTTTTATTTCCCTTTTTGCACCGATGACAACTTACTTGAGGGATCTTGCTCAATCCGTTGGTAGGTATGGTGGACTCTTGAAAATAAGATTTGGGTTTAAGGGTTTTTGGATGCACAAGTAGTATCTCTACTTAGTGCGGAATTTTTGGCTAGCAAAGATAGGGGGCAAGCACCATATATTAAAGGATCCATGACAATATGACTTCTATGTGAATATAAACAAACATAAACCATTAAGTTGTCTTCCTTGTCCAACGTCAACAATTTTGGCATATAATATTTTGATGAGGGCTCACAATCACAAAAGATTTCTACGATAGTATATTTATATGTGAATCTTCTCTTCCCTTATGAATTCTTTCATGGGTTGCATCATTGACTAATGCTATGTTTGTCAATCTCTAATAAAATTTTCTACTTATACTTTTCCTTATGTGGTGTCACCACATAATATAAGATTAGTATATGGTCTTCTTGATTTATTTCCTTTCTTTTATTTATTTCCTTTCTCTCTTTTTTCTTCCTTATTTCTTTCCTTTTATTTGCAACATGAAAGTAAAGAAAGCAAAAACTCAAACTAAACTTTATTATATATCTTGCACACAATTACAAGGATAGATCACTAAGCCAACTCTCAAAGAAGAAAGGATTGAACTAAACTTTTATTCATCTAAAGCAAGAGATCGAACTAAATTAAGTAAAGGCAAAAAGATAGTGGGATGATACGATACCGGGGCACCTCCCCAAAGCTTGGAGGAATCCAAGGGGAGTGCCCATACCCGATACTCAATTATCTTTTGGTGATGAAGAAGGTGGTGGTGGTGATGAAATCTTGTCCTCAGATTTCCATGGCAAGGGTCCACCATCATAAGAGGAGGAGTGAGTCTCACGGGTCCTGCAACTAGCGGCCAAACTCATACCTTCAAACCTCGCCTCATATTCAAAGACTTGGTTTTGGAGATCATAGATCTGGCTTTGGAAGAAGTTGATTTGCTCGTTGAGGGTGAAGACGATGTCCTTCACGGGATTTCCATCCACCTTCAGATCACGGGAGAGGTCTGTGATCATGAGGTGATTGGCGTTGAGTCCACGCTCCACCACCCCCTTGCACTGGAAGACGTCCTGCCCCATAGCTTCGAGCCTAGCCTCCATAGTTCTTGTCCCTTTGGGGCCTTGCACATCGCGGATGTGGAGCAACCCTGTCGGTGTCAAAACCGGCGGATCTCGGGTAGGGGGTCCCGAACTCTGCGTCTAAGGCGGATAATAGGAGGCAGGGGACACGATGTTTTACCCAGGTTCAGGCCCTCTTGATGGAGGTAAAACCCTATGTCCTGCTTGATTATTCTTGATAATATGAGTAGTACAAGAGTTGATCTACCACGAGATCGGAGAGGCTAAACCCTAGAAGCTAGCCTATGGTATGATTGTATGTTGTTCTATGAACTAAATCCCTCCGGTTTATATAGACACCGGAGGGGGATAGGGTTACACAAGGTCGGTTACAAAGGAGGAGATATACATATCCGTATTGCCTAGCTTGCCTTCCATGCCAAGTAGAGTCCCATCCGGACATGGGACAGAGTCTTCAATCTTGTATCTTCATGGTCCAATAGTCTGGCCAAAGGATATAATCCGGCTGTCCGGATACCCCCTAATCCAGGACTCCCTCAGTAGCCCCCGAACCAGGCTTCAATGACGATGAGTCCGGCGCGTAGTGTTGTCTTCGGCATTGCAATGCAGGTTCTTCTCCAAATTTTGAACGTTTATTAAGAAGTGTCTGGTCCCATAAATGTAGAACCTCTTGGCTTCTGCGCCCAATAAGGGCTATCTTCCATGCGTCGAATGAATGCGAGGCGCTAGGGCATTTTTACATTCGCCCCCCTAGCCAGAGAAATAAATTGTCTATTAAAGGGATGGGGATTCTTAGATCCAATCCATACCATCCTCCCCCAGCGAGAATCCATCGGAGCATGCTTCGGAAAGATCCACTCTAGCATGGCTGACCTCCGCAGCTCCTCCTCCTGCCCCCGTAGCCCTAAGCCCGGTGATTGGGAGTTGTGTTCAGTCCCACACAGTCGATTAGTCGAACTGCAGACTAAGGGATTTCTCCCTCTGGCGTATATGGTGCCCGTCCGAGCCGGGCTCGCCACCTACCATGGCAGGGAGCAAGCAGAGAGCTTCCCCATCCCCTCTACGGGGCAGCGGGTATGCCTTGTCCCTTATTTATTGAGGGGACTCGGATTTCCGATTCATCCGTTCCTCCGCGGGCTCCTGGAGTTTTACGGCCTCCAACTGCATAATTTCACCCCTGCTTCCATTTTACACATCGCCGGCTATGTTGCCCTCTGCGAGTTATTCCTGGGCTGTGAGGCTCATTTCGAGCTGTGGAAAAGGTTATTTTGCCTCATCCCTCGCACACAGAAGGGGTCACTTTATCAAGTGGGCGGAGCCGAAATATGGTGCATCACCGAAATCGGATACCTGTCTGGTACTCCGAAGAAGACG
The DNA here is from genome assembly GCF_018294505.1 of Triticum aestivum. Taxonomy (NCBI): domain Eukaryota; kingdom Viridiplantae; phylum Streptophyta; class Magnoliopsida; order Poales; family Poaceae; genus Triticum; species Triticum aestivum. Next base: position 584,950,656 of record NC_057800.1, read on the forward strand.
TCCGAAGACTGGCCTTCGGAATGGTTTTATATGGAGGACATCCCCCTTCCGGACCCTGTTCGGTGGGGTCTTCCTGAGTTCAGCAATGCTCCTCCGAAGAAATGCCAAAGTTGGCGCCCACGGAGCCCCTAGGAGGAAGACAACGGAGAAGTCCTTTACCTGATGAACCGGATTAAAGCGCTGGCTCAATCAGGATTGACAGTAATTGAGGTTATGTCAATATGCATAATGCAGGGAGTGCAACCACTTCAATACCGAGGGCACCCCTTGTGGTGTTTTAATGGGGAGGATGACGCCACCCGTTGTGGGCGTAAGGGTCTGGACAACGCTGCTGCTTTAGCAAAAATTATGTCCGAATTGTTCAAGGGAGAAGAAGAGGAGTTCATCTGCATCAAGCCACGGGATTGATTCTCCATGTACAACCCTCCAAGCTGGGAGAGTTATATCTCCTCACTCTCATTCTTCCCGTATTCTTTATCGTAGGTACTCACCTTGTCATTTTGCGGCAGGAACTGCGAAAAGTCATAAGGGAGGTCAGCAGTCCATCTCCACAACCAGAGGACCCTGACCGGGCCCTCGGTCCAGGACTCGAAGAAGATCCGGACATATTCGTGGAGCTAATAGACCGACAGTTCTATCAATTAAGCTGTGATGACGCCATGGTGGCCATTATGGCCGACTATCCCGGACTGCTTCCTGCATCGCACGTAAGAAAAACCAAAAATCCCAACTCCAAAAACTAGGATCCCCTTTTGGACACTTCACCTACCATATACATATGGTGTTTTTACAGGGAAGGCACCCGGGACACCATGCCGAACCCGCAGCAACTCGCCAACAAGAGGCACTGAGGCCGGGCAGGCCAAAAAGGAAGGCGGTCAGGACGGAGACGTCGGCGCAGAGGTATGACAGAAACCCCGCTCTGTGGTTGTCGTCTTTCTTGAAATGTAACAACGTCCATGTTTCTTTAACAGAAAAAACGCTCGCCGGAATATGTCCGGTGAGGCTGCCGATCACACTTCCACCAGCCGGGCTCCAGGACCGGACATAGAGGTGGAAGCCGACATGGGGCAGACGCCGAATACTCCCCCTACAGAGGATGCGGATAGGCTATCCACTACAAATTTAGAAGTGGAGAGCGCCATGAATCATAGGCATCGCCGGGCCGTACTCCGCGACGCTTGCTTCTCACCAGAGGCATTTGATGCCTTCAATTCTGGAGAGGCGTACCTCCGTGCTGCTCAAAATGGTCTAGCCAGAGCCACGAACCAGTATGTAAAGGATGTACGGGTAAGCAAATATGATGATTATATGTATCAGTAGCCCCTGAGACTTAAAACAGTTAGCAGAACTGATTTAAGGATCATATTATTGTGGGGGTTCTTATAGAGAAGAATAATCGACTGTCACAGGAGCTAGAGGAATGCAAGACCCAACTTCGGGCCGCTGTTGCCACATTGAAAGAACCTAAAAAGTCCCCGGCAGGTAAGATTTCTTTCAAAGAATGATAGGTGCCATATAGCATGTGGCATGGATGCAAATCTAACAATAGATGTCGCAGATGAATCTGGAGAGAATCCGGAGGAGCAGCACGCCGTACAACAGCTAAAGGCTGGCGAACGCGTGCTGACTGAGGTCAGGCGGGAGAAAAACAACCTCCAAGATGCCAATACCAAGCTGAGCGTGGAACTGAAAGATATTCGAGCCCAGCTTGCGGACTCCGAGAAGGAGAATAAGCGGCTTTGACGCGGCATATTTAGTAAGTGCTTGAACGAACCCTTAATAAAGGGGACGGCGGAGAAGCCGGCTAACAGAGTTATGTCTGCAGGTATGCTGACGGGTCGTCCCGTGGAGGAGATGCCCGGTTCTGCGGGTGATCTTCTATCCGAGCTCTCACAACTGCACAAGCAAGTTCGGCAGGTGATGCAAGGTATTGCCCAGGCCTTGTGGCCATCCGTCTCCCTGCCAGAAGGCATTGGAGAGCTTGTGGAGAAGCTCAAGGGAGCACGGTGGCGCTTCCGGTTATGGAAGATATCTGCCTGCCGTCAAGGTGCTAGGGAAACCTGGGCCATGGTGAAGACGCGGTATACCAAGGCTGACCCAAATCACATGGCCGAGGTCGGATTAGGGAGTCCTGGATTAGGGGGTGTCCGGATGGCCGGACTATACCTTCAGCCGGACTCCTGGACTATGAAGATACAAGATTGAAGACTTCGTCCCGTGTCCGGAAGGGACTTTCCTTGGCGTGGAAGGCAAGCTTGGCGATACGGATATGCAGATCTCCTACCATTGTAACCGACTCTATGTAACCCTAACCCTCTCTGGTGTCTATATAAACCGGAGGGTTTTAGTCCGTAGGACAACATACACAACAACAATCATACCATAGGCTAGCTTCTAGGGTTTAGCCTCTCTGATCTCGTGGTAGATCTACTCTTGTACTACCCATATCATCAATATTAATTAAGCAGGACGTAGGGTTTTACCTCCATCGAGAGGGCCCGAACCTGGGTAAAACTTCCTGTCCCTTGCCTCCTGTTACCATCCGGCCTAGACGCACAGTTCGGGACCCCCTACCCGAGATCCGCCGGTTTTGACACCGACATTGGTGCTTTCATTGAGAGTTCCTCTGTGTCATCGCCATCAGGCTCGATGGCTCCTACGATCATCAATGGCGATGCAGTCCAGGGTGAGACCTTCCTCCCCAGACAGATCTTCGTCTTCGGTGGCTTCGCACTGCGGGCCAATTCACTTGGCCATCTAGAGCAGATTGAAAGCTACACCCCTGGCCGTCAGGTCAGATTTGGAAGTTTAAACTACACAGCTGACATCCACGGGGACTTGATCTTCGACGGATTCGAGCCACTGCCGAGCGCGCCGCACTGTCCCGACGGGCATGATCTAGCTCTACCGCCGAACAGTGCCCTGGAGGCCGCACCCGCATCAGCTTCGACCCTTAACTCGGAGCCAACTACGCCGATTAAGGATGGGCGGTTGGACGCCACCTCGGGGGCTGCGATCCCAATGGCGGTTGAGCCGAACACCAGCCCCGCACTCCACGAGACTCGTGACTCCATGGAGCCAGACTCCTCTCCGGACTCCGAACCCTCCACGCCCCTGCCGATCGAATCCGATTGGGCGCCGATCATGGAGTTTACTGCCGCAGACATCTTTCAGCACTCGCCTTTCCGCGATATTCTGAAGACACTAAAGTCTCTCTATCTATCAGGAGAGCCCTGGACGAGCTACGGTCAGCAAGGTTGGGATACAAACGAGGAAGAAATTCAAAGCCCACCCACCACCCACCTTATAGCCACTGTCGATGATTTAACCGATATGCTCGACTTCGACTCTGAAGATATCGACGGTATGCACGCCGACGCAGGAGACGATGAAGAACCAACGCCTATTGAGCCCTGGAAAGCCACCTCGTCATATGCCGTATACATGGTGGATGCACCAAAAGATGACGAAGAGGAGCGGAAGGACGCACCGAAGGCTTGTTCCCTCGAGAAGCAGTCAAAGCGGCGACGCAAGCGCCGCCCCAAATCCCGCCTCTACAGAAACAACGATCCTACAAACCCAACACTGGAGCATGGCGAACCGCTGCCAGACAACGGCAATCCGGATAATCAAACCGAACAAACAAATTCTATCAAGGATAATAGTCCGGATGATATAACGCAGGACAGATACCTGGAGCAGCAGAATGCCCATGAAAGGCTTGTTGCCACCGTGAGGAGTCTCAAAAAGCGGAAGCAAAGGCTCAGGACGGCGTAAGACACACTCCAAATCAGATGGAGTAAAATACTCAACACAGCAGCGAGGTACGGCGACAATCGCCCCTCCAAGAGCTACCCAAAGCGGAAGCTGCTACCCGAATTCGATGAGGAGGCCTCAGACCCTCCACAACCAAACATCAAAGCAGCCACCTGGCCAGATAGACGACTCCTCTACCAACACACGGCGGCATACAACGCCACTCACAATACAACACGCGACCCAGGCAAGGGCTCGCACCCAAAGGACGGTGCAACAAGATCCATCTATGGACCACGCAAGCGCGCCCCAGCATACAATGCAATACAACAAACATCCGAACAACGCGGCACACCCAGCTACAGGGGTGCCGCACACCCCCTGTGTTTCACCAATGAGGTGCTAGACCATGAATTCCCAGAGGGATTCAAACCCGTAAACATAGAGGCATACAACGGAACAACAGACCCTGGGGTCTGGATTGAGGACTACATCCTTCATATCCATATGGCTCGAGGAGATGATCTCCACGCCATCAACTACTTACCCCTCAAGCTCAAAGGGCCAGCCCGTCACTGGCTTAAAGGCCTCCCCGAAAGCTCCATTGGAAGTTAGGAAGAGCTCGAAGATGCCTTTGGGGCAAATTTTCAAGGGACTTATGTCCGACCTCCGGATGCGGAAGATTTGAGTCATATAACTCAACAACCCGGAGAGTCAGCCTGAAAGCTTTGGAACATGTTTCTTACTAAAAAGAACCAGATTGTCGACTGTCCGGACGCCGAAGCCTTGGCAGCTTTTAAGCATAGCGTCCGTGACGAATGGCTCGCCAGACACCTCGGCCAAAATAAGCCGAGAACAATGGACGCATTAACAAACCTCATGACCCACTTTTGCGCGGGTGAGGACAGCTGGCTAGCCAGATGCAGCACCAGCGACCCCAGTACATCTGAAGTTGGAGATGGAAACGGGAAATCACGGTGCAACAGCAATAACAAACGCCGGAATAAAGAAGACAACACGAAGGGCACGACAGTAAACGCCGGATTCAAAAGCTCTCGGCCAGGTCAAAAGCCGCCCTCTAAAGGCACCAGGGATGAACTGTCCAGCCTCAACAAAATTCTGGACCAAGTATGTCAAATCCATAGTACCCCTGGTAAACCTGCTAATCATACCCACAGAGATTGTTGGGTCTTCAAGCAGTCCGGCAAGCTCAACGCCGTACACAAAGGGGAGGATACACCAAGTGAAGACGAGGACGAGCCTCCCAAGCAAGACACTGGGGAACAAAAGAAATTTCCACCAGAAGTCAAATCAGTAAACGTGTTACACGTGATCAAGGGAAACAATGCGACACTCCCAGAGAAATATACCCAAGTGCCTATCACCGCGAAGTCCTGCCACTAGTCATCTCAACCGATCACTTTCGACCATCACGATTACTCAGCAAGTATCCGGCGTGCAGGATGGGCTGCCCTGGTATTAGACCCAGTAATTGGCGGATATCACTTCACACAAGTCTTGATGGACGGCGGCAGTAGCCTAAACCTAATATATCAGGATACAATCCGCGGGATGGGGTTAGACCCAACACAAATTCACCATAGCAATACTACCTTAAAAGGAGTAACGCCAGGCCCAGGGGCTCGTTGTACGGGCTCCCTCTTACTACAAGTTATATTCGGCTCCCCCGATAACTTCCGTCGCGAGCATTTAACTTTCCACATCGCTCCGTTTCAAAGTGGCTATCAAGCACTGCTCAGAAGCGAAGCTTTCGCTCGCTTTAATGCAATACCACACTACGCCTCCCTCACACTCAAGATGCCCGGTCCACGTAGCATCATTACAGTACACGGAAATATCAAGCGATCTCTACGCGCCGAAGAGAGTGAGGCTGCCTTGGCAGCCGCACACTAAAGGCGCCCGGACCAGTGAAAGCATCCAAACAGGTCGTCAAGACCTCAGTCACAACTAATCAAGTATGGTGCCGCTATTTATACCGAATAAATGTTCACACCCCTATTTGTCAATACAAGGTGCTCAATGCGCGCAGACAAGTGGCAATTTCTTACCATCTTCAATTATACATAGTTTTCTTTAAAAAAACTATCCTTTTGCACGACAACTTATTCACTTAACTTCCTCTCTTTTATAGACGATCATCGTGCTACACCCGTCCAGGATACGGCAAAACAGAGACACAGGCGCAGATGTGCAGCAGGGACCCGCTCCAAGGATTCTTTTTAGATTAAGACCCTGCGTAAACCTTTTTTACTGTCTCTTGTTGATATATATCCACCATTGAAGGATGCTGACGTCTTGGCATGTGGCCACGCCAGAACAATGCACGTACCTGGACACAAGGGGCTTCTTACAAAGGCCATTATTTAGGCCCGGTTTATACCACAAAGACCGAATACCTTAGGGAGTGTTCGACGTCGCGAGTTTGGCCCTATATGCATCAGCTCCGAATCATTGTCTTTGGTCAAATGTTGGGTTTTCCCGGCTCCTGTGTTTTGGTGCCTTACGTTCCGCTTTATCGGCTAAGGTAGCACCAGGAGAACTACTGCGATTGTGCCCTGGTTCATCCGGACGAGCACCTCAGTAGAGAAAGCCGAAAACTGACTGTCATGATATAGCGTGAGACTGGTCAACCACTCGATGACCTGTGGGAATGTTAGAATTCCTCTGCCTTAACGAAGGGCCGTTTTCCGGCCAGGCATGTATGCACCCCAGAATCGGGAGAGTGCGGAGCCACCAGGGGCTATCTAGTAGCCCCAGTGTCAAACTCCTATGGCTAAGTGAAAGTGCTAAAGCATTATAGTCCGGTTGCCTCACTCGCTCTGCTATCACCTCCTTAATAGGACCAAGACATTGGGTTAAGTGTGAACGCATGTTTTTGCGAGCACCTCTGCATTATATGCGTGGGGGTTGAAGCCGACGACTGCAATCTTTCAGGTTATACACATGTATACATAAACGGCCGCCCAGGAGGCATCATATTACTTTCAGGCAAAAGTATAAAAATAGCCTTATAAACATTTATAAAAGCATTCCGCTTACAATAAGATTACATATCACTCAAACATAATATTTTTTTGAGCACTGGGTCTCTATCAAATGGGCACCCTCAAGAACTTCAAAGTAGTGCTCAGCAGCCTTTCGACCTAAGGCCGAATCTCGCGCTGCAACATTGGTAGCATCCATCTCCGCCCAGTATGCCTTAACACGGGCAAAGGCCATCCATGCGCCCTCTATGCACGTCGACCTCTTCATCGCATTAATGTGCGGCACCACGTCAAGAAACTGTTGCACCAAGCTGAAATAGCTGTTCGGTTTTGACCTTTCCGGCCATAGCTGATCCACAACAGACCTCATGGAGAGTCCGGACAACCTATTTAGTTCGGCCCATTCGGCTAAGTGGTCAGTCAATGAAAGTGGATGCTCTGGAGAATGGAATTGTCTCCAAAATAGCTGGTCTACTTCACGGTCTGTCTGACCCTGGAAGTACTTGGCCGCATCAGCAGCGCTCGCCGCCAAATCCATATACACATCCTCCGAGCTCCACAGCCGATCCAGAGGGGCATACCGTGGATCTCCGAACTTCCTCCGCAACATAAAGGATTTCCCAGCTACGATGTCCCCGGCTTCCCGCAGCTCCTCCTTCTTTGCCCTCATAGCAGAGAGGAGGTCTTTCCTCGTCGCAGCAACCTTATCAAGGTCCAATGCCTTCGCCTGGTTTTCCTTTTCAAGAACCCGGCAACAGTCGGCGGCGGCTTTTAATTCTATGGCCATCTTGGCCATCTTATCTCGGCTCTCGCCATGTGCGGCCTTCTCGGCTTGCAACTCTTAGGCCGCTTTCATAGCAGCCGCATTACCCAACCTCGCTTGTTCCTTGGCTCGGGCAAGTTCTGCCCGCAAGGCTTCAACAGTGGCAGCTCCATCTGCAGTCACAACATATTAAAGATACTGGCATCATGCTGCTCTTCCTATGTGACATTTACCAGATAATGACACTTACCCTATGCCTCATCAAGCCTTTTGTTAACAAGCTCGATGTCGCGTCTGCCGCATCCAACTGCCGTTCTAAATGGGCAAACTCGCTAGTCCAGCTAGCCACTGGAGCTTCCATCACCTGCACATAGAGGCAGTATGGTTATTACCTGGGAATATGATCCTCTGTTCGTCGTCGTTTCCGACGACAACCAGAGTCTCAGGGGCTACTATCTACACAGGGCACACCTAGCATGTGCAGGACTACCATACATTCTTTTACGTACCTCAAAGCCTGTCAGTAGACTCATAAAAGCTTCATGCAATCCGCTTTCGGCGGACGAGATTCTCTCCATCACCGTATTCATCAGCACATGGTGTTTGTCTGAGATGGCCGCTCGCCCCACCAACTCCCTCAGAACATCTGATCGCACACTAGACGGTGCCGGACTCTTTTGTCTGCTCTCTTCGGGAGCCGAACACTGGGAGCTTCGGGGGTCAATGGGATTATCTTCTGGCCTCACCGGACTCGGAGAGGCCCTTCACGACGACACCTCAGGGTCGCCCGCTTCCGGAGCGGAGGAGTTCGGAGGAGGCGTTTCGCTCTCCATCAGCTCTGGAAGAAGATCCCCCAAAGACGAGCTCATTTGAGAAGGGCTAAGGCCCGAACTGCAAAAATATATGCGGTGGTTATCTTCTCAGAAGAAAAAGATGGCATATCTGTACTATTAAAGTATTTCGGGTCACTTACAACACGCGGGAGAATTGATCCCCCCGCGGACTTTGTGTGGCAACGACGCCCCCAAGGTAGGACCCTCTGTGGGAGACTTCTTCTCCCGTTTGGAAGCTTCGGCTTCCGAATCTCCGGGCGCAGTCCTTTTCCTCTTCTGGTCGTCTTCCTTCATGGAGACACTCACTCCCTCGACTAGAATGGCAGCGTTGGGGGCCCGCGTCCGCCCGCATTATCCTCCACAGTATCTTCCTTCAAGGGCTCCGAGCAAGGTGCGGTCTGGAGCATCTTTTCCAATACCGGATTTTCCAAACCCTCAGGGAGGGGGGCCGAACACCGAATCAACTTCGCCTTTGTTAGCCAGTCCTGGTCAAAAAGCAAACTCTCAAAAATAACTTCGTAACGAAGGAGAGATAGTATGTTCGGCCGAAAGATGCCTTACCTGTTCAGCGGCGCGGTTACTGATCAGGCCCACGTCCTCGGTGATTTCCGGACACTCCATCTGAGGTCCGAAGAATGACTTGTACATCTCCTCGTGCGTCAGGCCGAGAAAATTTTGAATGACACGCGGTCCCTCGAGATTGAACTCCCATAGGCGAAGAGGCCGGCGTTTGCAAGGCTGGACTTGACGAACCAGCATAACTTGTATTACCGCAACCAAACTGAAATCTCCATTGAAGAGATCTCGAATGCGGCTTTGCAGTATAGGCACGTCCTTGGCTGGACCCCAGCTCAGACCTCTGCTGATCCATGACATCAGTTGTGGTGGAGGGCCCGAGCGGAAAACAGGGGCGGCCGCCCACTTGGCACTTCTAGGAGCCGTGATGTAGAACCACTCCTGTTGCCACAATTCAGACACCTCTGGGCTGGAACCTTTGGGCCACAGAGCTCCCGTCATCTTGCGTATTGAGGCACCTCCACACGCTGCATGTTGCCCCTCGATCATCTTCGGCTTCACTTCAAAGGTCTTGAGCCATAGGCCAAAGTGAGGGGTAACCCGGAGGAAGGCCTCACACACGACAATAAATGTCGTGATATGAAGAAAGGAGTCCGGAGCTAGATCATGGAAGTCTAGCCCGTAATAAAACATCAAACCCCTGACGAAAGGATCCAGAGCAAGGCCTAGACCTCGGAGGAAGTGGGAGACGAACACGACGTTCTCGTTGGGTTCGGGGGTAGGGACGGCCTGCCCTCGGGGAGGCAGCCGATGCAAAATCTCGGCGGTCAGATATCTGGCCTCCCTCAACTTTTTGATGTCTTCTTCCGTGACGGAGGAAGGCACCCATCGGCCTTGAAGGCTAGATCCGGACATGACTGAAGGTTCGGAGCACCTGACCTGAACTTTGGGCGTTTGAGCTTGAGGTGGGGGAAGGATTCGATTGAGCACGGGAGGGAAAAATAAAAGCCTTGTCCCTTTATAAAGAGGGTGAATATCAAGCGTCCTCTCCGTGTCCGTTTGGACTTGCCTATAATCTAGGAGTCCTAGAAGCGGTTGGGTTACCCACGCCCGTATTGATGAGAATCCCGGAATAAGGGGACACGATCTCTGCTTTAACAAGACGTGCCAAGGAAACCGCCTCGCATGACGCGCTGAGGTGGGATAATGAAACGACTCGGATAAAGGCTTGGCCGTGGTGTGTCACACTACGGAATACGTCAGCAGATTAGATTTGTGTAAATATTATTCTCTCTATGGCAATATGTGGAAACTTATTTTGCAGAGCCGGACACTATCTTTGTGTTCAAAATCTTCTATGAAGTACTTGGAGGAGGAACCCGCCTTGCAATGCCGAAGACAATCTGCGCGTCGGACTCGTCGTCATTGAAGCCTGGTTCAGGGGCTACTGAGGGAGTCCTGGATTAGGGGGTGTCCGGATGGCCGGACTATACCTTCAGCCGGACTCCTGGACTATGAAGATACAAGATTGAAGACTTCGTCCCGTGTCCGAAAGGGACTTTCCTTGGCGTGGAAGGCAAGCTTGGCGATACGGATATGCAGATCTCCTACCATTGTAACCGACTCTATGTAACCCTAACCCTCTCCGGTGTCTATATAAAACGGAGGGTTTTAGTCCGTAGGACAACATACACAACAACAATCATACCATAGGCTAGCTTCTAGGGTTTAGCCTCTCTGATCTCGTGGTAGATCTACTCTTGTACTACCCATATCATCAATATTAATTAAGCAGGACGTAGGGTTTTACCTCCATCGAGAGGGCCCGAACCTGGGTAAAACTTCGTGTCCCTTGCCTCCTGTTACCATCCGGCCTAGATGCATAGTTTGGGACCCCCTACCCGAGATCCGCCGGTTTTGACACCGACATCGGACCTGTGGGGCCCGACGGGAAAGAGATCCCCGTTAGCTTAGTCTATGGGCAAGTAGAATTAGCCGCAAAGTATTCTCAACAGGATTGTAGGCTAGACCGCCTGTTGGATAGTATAGAAGAGGAATTTAGTTAGTCTACATGACTATGTAATTAAAGTGACATGTATAATGCCTTCTAGCCGGATTGTAGATCATTTGTCATGGCAGACCTTTTCGCTTCAACCTCGGGACCCGATAGTCCGGAGTGTATCCGAATACCCGCTCAGTTATATAAGAACCGGGGTATGCGTGGAGACCAGGCGTAGGGGTCATTAGTGCTTGAACAGACAAGTGCCCAACTAGTTATGTTATATTACATGGGTAGTAAGAAACATCTTCCAGGGAGAATAGTTCCGTTAAGGGTTCCTTTCCCTAGGTATGCATGCCCTAAAGTGCATGTCTGGACTGCGAGGGGAAACGCAGGCAAAAACATCTGGGGGCACATATGGAAAATAAATAAAAATCGTCTTTTGTTCACCGACCGAATATTCCCTTAAGAACGCTAGCTTTCGGCTTCACCCAGTCTGAGGTACACATCCGGCTGACCCGGTAGTAACAATCGCAGAGGTGCTCCCCTTATGCCCTAGCCGAATTAACGGGAACGTAGGGCATAAATACAAGAGCCAGGCAACCCAGCTTGGCCAAAACTTAAGTCATATCGATGCATATAATGGCGAAGAAAAGGTACATGCGGAAGAATAACACATGTGTTGGGCATGAAACCCAGATAGATAATTAAGTTTCTGTGTAAGAAGCCCCCAAGTATAATGAGCGCGGTTAGCGCATCTATAGTGTGCAAGCGAGGCACAAGTTGGCCCTTGAAGGCCTTGAGAAAGAATAAAAGGAAGAAAGAGAAAAGGACATATAATATATATTCAAAAAATGGATAGAGGAAGGGGACGAACATATAGTCCGGCGCTAGGCGTAGAATCTTCGGAGCCTGGTTGCGGTCCATGGGTTCGACTCAAGTCGATTATTCGATGCATCCCGCAGACGGTACGCTCCACCGGCCAGCACTTGGTCAATAATGAAGGGACCTTCCCATTTGGGCTCGAGCTTGGACTTTTTCTTCTCCGGCAGGCGTAGAACTAACTCACCAACGTTATAAGCTTTAGCCCGTACTTCTCTGCTTAGGTATCTACGAGCATGTTGCTGATAAAATGCGGAACGGGCTTTTGCCACGTCGCGCTCCTCCTCCAAGGTGTCCAGACTGTCCTGCCGATCGAGTTTGGCTTCTCTTTCTTCGTACATGCGCACTCGAGGTGAGTCATGAATTATGTCACAGGGCAGGACTGCCACTGCACCGTACACCATAAAGAAGGGTGTATATCCGGTACTACGATTCGGCATGGTCCACAGCCCCAGAGTACAGAGTCGAGCTCCTCTACCTAGTGCATGATAGACTCTGTTAAGGACCGCACTAATCTGGGTTTAATGCCGCTCATGATAAGACCATTTGCTCGCTCAACTTGGCCGTTGGTTTGTGGGTGATAGACGGAAGCATAGTCGAGCTTGATGCCCATGTTGCCGCACCAGAGTTCTACCTCGTCGGCCGTGAAATCCATGCCATTGTCAGTGATGATGCCGTGGGGGACGCCATAACAATGTACGACCCCGGATATGAAGTCTGTCACCGGTCCGGATTCGGCTGTTTTAACAGGTTTGGCTTCTATCCATTTGGTGAATTTATCCACCATGACCAGTAAGTATTTTTTCTTATGGGTTCCCCCATTAAGGGGTCTAACCATGTCAAGCCCCCAGATCGTGAAAGGCCAGGTAACGGGGATTTTTTGGAGGGCAGTGGGTGGCATATGGCTCTGGTTTGCAAAAAGCTAGCAACCGGCGCAGCGTTGGACCAAGTCCTATGTGTCTGCCTAGGCCGTCGGCCAATAGAAACCTGTACGGAAGGCCTTGCTTACAAGGGCCCGGGCTGCGGTGTGGTGGCCGCCGAGTCCGGTGTGAATTTCTGCCAAAAGCTTCCGCTATTCCTCTTCGGAGATGCACCTTTGAAGGACTCTGGTAGTGCTTTTCTTATATAACTGTCCCTCGTGGACCCTGTAGGCTTTAGATCGCCACACTATGCAGCGTGCCTCATTTTGGTCCTCGGGAAGTTCCTGCCTAGTTAGGTAGGCCAGGAATGGTTCTGTCCAAGGGGCAATGACGACCATTATTACATGGGCTGAAGGTGTTATTTTGGTGGCAGAGCCTTCGATAATGTCAGAATGTTCAGTATCGGGTGTTTTGGCCGGGTCCAGACTATTTTTACCGGTGTCCCCTTCCCATACCAATGATGGCTTAAACAACCTCTCCAAAAAGATGTTGGGGGAACCGCATCGCATTTTGTGCCGATGCGGGCGAGGATATCCGCCGCCTGATTGTTTTCTTGAGCCACATGGTGAAATTCGAGCCCCTCGAACCGAGCTGACATCTTTAGGACGACGTTTCAATAGGCTGCCATTTTCGGATCCTTGGCATCAAAGTCTCCATTTACTTGGGATATTGCGAGGTTTGAATCCCCACGCACCTCCAGGCGTTGAATGCCCATGGAGACTGCTATCCAAAGACCATGCAATAGAGCTTCGTATTCGGCTGTGTTGCTGGAGTCTGTATACAGTATTTGCAGTACGTACTAAACGGTATCTCTGGTTGGGGACGTCAGGACGACGCCAGCCCCTAGACCAGCCAGCATTTTAGAACCGTCGAAGTGCATGATCCAATTGGAGTATGCACCGCACTCTTTAGGGAGTTCAGCTTCCGTCCATTCGGCGACAAAGTCGGCCAATACTTGCGATTTAATGGCTCGCCGAGGTTTGTATGTTATGTCGAACGGGAGGAGCTCGATGGCCCATTTGGCAATCCGGCCCGTAGCATCGCGGTTGTTTATAATATCATTAAGTGGCACTTCCGAGGCTACTGTAATCGAGTACTCTTGAAAGTAGTATCGCGGCTTCCGGGATGCCATGAATACCGCATAGGCTATCTTTTGATAATGTGGGTACCGTGATTTGCATGGAGTGAAGACAGTGGATACATAGTATACTGGCTTTTGAAGAGGGAATTTATGTCCATCAGCTTCTCGTTCGACGACGAGCACTGCGCTTACGACTTGATGAGTTGCTGCAATGTACAACAGCATTGGTTCGCTGATGTTTGGCGCGGCCAGGATTGGGTTGGTTGCCAGTATGGCTTTTATTTCTTCCAATCCGGCTGTGGCAATGTCCGTCCACTCGAAGTGTTCGGTGCGCCGAAGGAGGCGATAAAGGGGTAATGCCTTTTCTCCTAAGCGAGAGATAAAGCGGCTTAGAGCCACCACACATCCAGTTAGTTTTTGGATTTTTTTTAGGTCCGTTGGGATAGCCAACTGTGACAGAGCTCGGATTTTGGCCGGATTAGCTTCAATTCCTCTACTGGAGACAATCAAGCCCAGGAGCTTTCCTACTGGTACACCGAAAACACATTTTTCTGGATTGAGCTTGATGTCGTATGTTCGGAGGTTGTCGAGTGTGAGCCTCAAGTCGTCTATTAGAGAGTCGACGTGTTTGGTTTTAACGGCCACATCATCTACGTATGCCTCTACTGTTTTGCCGATCTGGCTCTCCAGACATGTCTGGATCATGCGCTGATATGTTGCGCCGGCGTTTTTGAGCCCAAAAGGCATTGTGTTAAAACAGAAGGGGTTGTATGGTGTTATAAATGTCGTTGCGGCTTGGTCGGACTCCGCCATCTTGATTTGGTGGTAGCCAGAGTATGCGTCGAGGAAACACAATGACTCGTGTCCTGCGGTAGCATCAATAATTTGATCAATGCGGGGGAGGGGGAAGGGATCCTTTGGGCAAGCCTTGTTGAGGTCCTTCAAATCGACACATAGGCGCCAAGATTTGTCCTTCTTTGGTACCATCACCAGGTTTGCTAGCCAGTCCGGGTATTTTATTTCTCTGATGAATCCGGCCTCCAATAACTTGGCTAGTTCCTCTCCCATGGCCTGTCTCTTAGGTTCAGAGAAACGACGAAGAGCCTGCTTGACCGGCTTGAATCCTTTTAGGATATTGAGGCTGTGCTTGGCCAGCCTGCGTGGGATTCCTGGCATGTCTGAGGGGTGCCAGGCGAATATGTCCCAATTCTCGCGCAGGAAATCTCGTAGTGCGGCGTCCACAACGGGGTTTAACTGTGCCCCGATGGAGGCTGTCTTTGTAGGGTCCGTTGGGTGGACTTGGAATTTGACTATTTCATCCGCTGGTTTAAAAGAGGTGGACTTGGATCTCTTGTCAAGTATTATGTCGTCCCTGTCCACCGTGGAGCGTAGCGTAGTTAATTCCTCGGCCGAAAGGGCTTCGGATAATGCCTCGAGGGCCAATGCGGCTGTTTTGTTTTCGGCGCAGAGTGCTGTGTCCGGATCACTGGCGAGAGTGATGATTCCGTTGGGCCCGGGCATTTTGAGCTTCATGTACCCATAATGGGGTATGGCTTGGAAGATCATGAACGCCTCCCGTCCTAAGAGGGCGTGATATCCACTACTGAATGGGGCCACTTGGAATGTAATTTCTTCGGACCTATAGTCCTCCGGTGTGCCGAATACCACATCTAGTGTGATTTTCCCAGCACAGCATGCTTCCCGACTGGGGATGATTCCTCTGAAGGTTGTGCTGCTTTGCTCAATGCGGTTCCAGTCTATTTCCAGTTTTTGAAGAGTTTCCTCATAGATGAGGTTTAATCCACTTCCGCCGTCCATGAGTACTTTGGTGAGTCGAAAGCCATCCACAATTGGACTGAGGACCAGTGCAGCTCGTGCTCGAGCAGTTAGGAATTTAGGTTCGTCACTAGCATTGAAGGTAATAGTTGTGTCACTCCATGGATTCATTGCTGCTACGTGACAGATTTCGACGAGGCTGCGGAGTGTTCGCTTGTGCCTATTATTTGATGCGAAGGTTTCAAAAACTGTTAATACCGTATTGTTATCCACGGGATGGTGCTCTGTGGCATTTGGGATAAGAAGATCCTCACCACTTTTGGCCACCTGCCGGAGTATCCAACATGCTCTAAGGCTGTGCATTGGTATGGTGTCCGCTGTGCTATGAATTTTGCAGGGTCCGTTAAGCCATCCCTCCAATACGGTTCCATGCTCTGCAGAGGTTTTTGCTTCTTTGTAATTAACTCGGGTGTCTTATGATAGTGCACCCTTTTACCTCGGACTGGGTGTATATTCGGAGCCGGATTATCACAAAATTTCGTTTCGGTTTTCCAGGCACTTTCCATCGCACAGTACTTTCGTACTATGGATGCCAAGTCGGCGAAGCCTAATATGCCACGGCGACTTATGGCGTTAAGGATTCCCTTGTCCGTGCAGTTATTGCAGAAGAGTGAGACTGCGTCTTCCTCGCGGCAGTCCTTAACCTTGTTCATCACAAGGAGGAATCTAGCCCAATAATGATGTACGGTTTCATGGGGCTCTTGCCTGATATTGGAAATATTGTTTATGTCTGGGTGGGTGGGTGGTTTTGAGTTCGAACCCCTACCCGATCTGAGACCCAGGGGCCGAGGAGTTTCCGATCTTGGAAGTTCGGATTCCGGGATGTTGCCCAATGAGTCTTGCCCGCTGCCTGACTCTAGGTTCAGGGTTTGGGTGATGTCCTCCCATAATCGGGTATCCGGCTCGGAGAGCTCGGGAATTCGGACATAGTTAGTCCTCAAGATAGAGGAAGAATCGCCGCATTGTTCCTCCACCACCGCAAGATGATGGGTGACCAGTGGAGAGTTAATCTCCCTTTGATCGGGTCTAAGCCCAATCCAATCATAGTCCATAGCGACCCCCAAGGCGGCGATACGATCCAAGAGCTTGTTTAGGGAAGAGAGCTCCATTGGATCCATCTGCTCGGTGAATTCCGAGTCGACGTGGAGGCTGTTTTCGATGACCCGAGAAGTCATCATCGGTGCAGCAGCCGAACAGGCGGTCATGACGAAACTGCGTAGCCGGAGAGTTTGGCCGACAGCCAGGGCTCCCCCGGCGGTAATGTTGTTTTTAACGACGAGATGAGGCATCCTTCCTTACGGCAACGTCAAAGAGGAAC
Source organism: Triticum aestivum (assembly GCF_018294505.1). Lineage (NCBI taxonomy): Eukaryota > Viridiplantae > Streptophyta > Magnoliopsida > Poales > Poaceae > Triticum > Triticum aestivum. Next base: position 584,967,568 of record NC_057800.1, read on the forward strand.
TCCCAATGAAAGCACCAATGTCGGTGTCAAAACCGGCAGATCTCGGGTAGGGGGTCCCGAACTGTGCGTCTAAGGCGGATGGTAACAGGAGGCAGGGGACACGATGTTTTACCCAGGTTCGGGCCCTCTTGATGGAGGTAAAACCCTATGTCCTGCTTGATTATTCTTGATAATATGAGTAGTACAAGAGTTGATCTACCACTAGATCGGAGAGGCTAAACCCTAGAAGCTAGCTTATGGTATGATTGTATGTTGTCCTACGGACTAAAACCCTCCGGTTTATATAGACACCGGAGGGAGCTAGGGTTACACAAGGTCGGTTACAAAGGAGGAGATATACATATCTGTATTGCCTAGCTTTACTTCCACGCCAAATAGAGTCCCACCTGGACACGGGACGAAGTCTTCAATCTTGTATCTTCATGGTCCAACAGTCCGGCCAAAGGATATAATCCGGCTATCCGGATACCCCCTAATCCAGGACTCCCTCAAACCCCTCATGCATCTGGATGACCTGAGGGTGCTACACCACCTCCCGCAGATATGGGTTGATGAATTTCTTGAAGAACTTGTCCTTGGGGGAGATGGAGGTGGGCATGGTAGATGTGATCTGATGGGAAACAACAAGGAAAAGAAAACAGAAGATTTCTCCGTGATACGGTGATCAACAGGTTCAGGAGTATATATAGATTTTTTATCTTGGGAAACAAGCAAGCTGTAGAAAAACGGAGTCTGGGAGGTGTCCCAGGTGGGCACAACCCACCTAGGCACGCCAGGCAAGCCTAGCGCGCCCTGATGTCTTGTGCCCACCAGGGTACGCTTCCTAGAAGTTTCTTATTTTCCTATTTTTCTAAATATTCCACAACTGACAAAAAATATTTTTGCGGATTTTTCAGAGTATGTTTACTTACCATATCACGTACCTCCTTATTTTCACGATTCTGGAGTATTCTGGATGGACTCTTTTATGTGTTCTTCCAGTGTCAAAGTTTGGATAATATTACTTTCAACATTAATGGGCTTACCTGAGATATAATGTTTTATTCATTGCCCATTGACAACGTCCGGGTTAGTACCTTCGGCATTATTTATTTTGATGGCTCCAGGCCGATAAACCTCCTCGATAACATAGGAGCCTTCCCATTTTGAGAGCAGTTTTCCTGCAAAGAATCTGAAAGAGAGTTGTACAAAAGAACATATTCTCTGACTCTAAACTCACGCTTTTGGATTCTTTTGTCATGCCATCTTTTAACTTTTTCTTTGAATAATTTTGCATTTTCATAAGCTTGGGTTCTCCATTCATCTAATGAGCTAATATCAAATAACCTCTTTTCACCAGCAAGTTTGAAATCATAATTGAGTTCTTTGATGGCCCAATATGCTTTATGTTCTAACTCAAGAGGCAAATGGCAAGCTTTTACATAAACCATTTTATAAGGAGACATCCCATAGGATTTTTATATGCTATTCTATAAGCCCAAAGTGCATCATCTAATTACTTAGACCAATTCTTCGTGGACCTATTGATAGTCTTTTGCAAAATTAATTTTATTTCTCTATTGCTAAGTTCAACTTGACCACTAGACTGAGGATGATAAGGTGATGCAATTCTATGGTTGACATCATACTTGGCAAGCATTTTACGGAAAGCACCATGAATAAAGTGTGAACCACCATCAGTCATTAAATATCTAGGGACTCCAAACCTTGGGAAAATAACTTCCTTAAGCATTTTAATAGAGGTTTTGTGATCAACACTACTGGTTGGTTAGCTTCTAACCATTTAGTAACATAATCAACAACAACCAAAATATGTGTATACCCGTTAGAGGAAGGATAAGGTCCCATGTAATCAAATCCCCAAACATCAAATGGTTCAACAGGAAGTGAATAGTTCATTGGCATTTCTTGACGCTTACCGATATTACCTTTTCTTTGACATTCATCACAAGATAAGACAAACTTACGGGCATCCTTGAAGAGAGTAGGCCAATAAAATCCAAATTGCAATACCTTGTGAGTAGTTCTATCTCTAGCATGATGCCTTCCATAAGTTTCAGAGTGACATTTCTGTAGGATTTGTCCATGTGCATGGTCAGATACACAACATCTAATAATACCATCTACTCCTTCTTTATAAAGACGTGGGTCATCCCAAAAGTAATGTCTTAAATCATAGAAGAATTTTTTTTCTTTTGTTGGTATGTAAAGCTAGGTGGTAAATATTTAGCATACCAAGGAGAAATATGAGCAACATTTATTGCAGCTAACTGCTCATCAGGAAATCTATCATCAATAGGTAGTGGGTCATCGGGCACATTTTCAAGCCTAGATAAATTATCAGCTACGGGGTTCTCATCTCCTTTTTCTATCAATGATATGTAAATCAAATTCTTGTAACAAGAGAACCCATTGAATAAGTCTAGGTTTAGCATCTTTCTTTTCCATAAGATATTTGATAGCAGCATGGTCCGTGTGAACAATTACTTTGGAATCAACAATATAAGGTCTAAATTTATCACAAGCAAACACCACTGCTAAGAATTCTTTTTCAGTAGTAGCATAGTTTCGTTGAGCACTGTCTAGAGTTTTACTAGCATAATGAATAACATTCAGTTTCTTATCAACTCTTTGTCCTAGAACGGCACCAACAGCATAATCACTAGCATCACACATAATTTCAAAAGGCAAGTTCCAATCAGGTGGTTGAACAATAGGTGCAGAAATTAAGGCTTTCTTGAGTGTTTCAAAGGCTTCTAGACAATCATCATCAAAAACAAAAGGAATATCCTTTTGCAAAAGATTTGTAAGCAGCCTAGAAATTTTAGAAAAGTCTTTGATAAATCTCCTATAGAAACCAACATGACCTAAGAAACTACGAATACCTTTTATATCTTTAGGGCATGGCATTTTCTCAATTGCATCAACCTTAGCTTTGTCCACTTCAATACCTCTATCAGAAATTTTATGACCCAAGACAATGCCTTCATTAACCATAAAGTGGCACTTCTCCCAATTCAAGACAAGATTTGTTTGTTCACATCTCTACAAAACTTGATCAAGATTGCTTAAACAATCATCAAAAGACTTCCCAGAAACATAGAAGTCATCCATGAAAACCTCAACAATCTTTTCACAAAAGTCAGAGAATATAGCAGTCATACATCTTTGAAAGGTAGCAGGTGCATTACATAAACCGGAAGGCGTACGTCTATAAGCATAGGTTCCAAAGTGACAAGTAAAAGTGGTCTTTTTCTTGATCAGGTTGAGAAACATGTATTTGTGAAAAACCATAATATCCATCAAGGAAGCAAAAATGTGTGTGCTTAGATAATCTTTCAAGCATTTGATCAATAGAAGGCGGAGGGTAATGATCTTTTCTAGTTGCTTTGTTTAATTTCCTAAAATCAATTACCATTCTATAGCGTGTAACAATTCTTTGTGGAATAAGTTCATTCTTATCATTAGGAACAATAGTTATACCTCCTTTCTTAGGGACACAATGAACAGGACTTACCCATCTACTATCAGCTATAGGATAGATTATACATGCTTCCAGAAGTTTTAAGATTTCCGTTCTTACCACTTCCTTCATTTTTGGATTTAATCGACGTTGGTGATCAACAACGGGTTTAGCATCAGGTTCCATATTAATATTGTGTTGACATAGAGTGGGACTAATGCCCTTTAAATCATCAAGAGTGTATCCAATAGTAGCTCGGTGCTTCCTTAGAACTTTCAATAATCTTTCTTCTTCATGTTCTGAAAGGTTAGCACTAATAATAACATGATATATCTTCTTTTCATCAAGATAAGCATATTTCAAAGTGTCTGGCAATTGTTTTAATTCAAACACAGAATCACCTTTAGGTGGAGGAGGACCTCCTAGAGTTTCAATAGGCAAGTTGTGTTTAAGCAGAGGACGTTGTTCAATTAAAATCTTATCTATTTCATTTCTTTCATGCATATGTAAATCATTTTCATGGTCTAGCAAATATTGTTCTAAAGGATCAGTAGGTGGTACAGCAATAGAAGCAAGACCAATTATTCCATCCTTGCTACACAATTCTTTTTCATGAAGCTTTCTACTAAACTTGGAAAAATTAAACTTATGAGATTCAACACCAAAACTAACACCGACAGTTTGTTTCTCACAGTCTATTCTAGCATTAGCGGTGTTCAAGAAAGGTCTACCAAAGATTATGGGACAAAATTCATCTTGTGGGGAAACCAAGAACAAGAAAATCAGCAGGGTATTTTATTTTCCCACAGAAGACTTCAACATCTCTAACAATCCCAATTGGTGATATAGTGTCTCTATTAACTAGTTTAATAGTAACATCTATGTCTTCTATCTCTGCGGGTGCTATGTCATTTATAATTTCTTGATATAAGGAATAAGGAATAGCACTCACACTAGCACCTATGTCACATAAACCATGATAATAGTAATATCCTATTTTAACAGAGACAACGGGCATGCCGACAACAGGTCTATGTTTATCCTTTTTATCAGGTTTGGCAATTCTAGCAGCTTCTTCATAGAAGTAAATAACGTGCCCGTCTACATTATCTTCCAAGAGATATTTAACCATAGCAATACTAGGTTCCACTTTAATTTGTTCATCAGGTTTAGGTGTTCTAATGTAATTCTTGTTAACCACAGTTGAAACTTTAGCATGTTCCTTTATCCTAACAGGGAAAGGTGGTTTCTCAATATAAGCAGAAGGAACAACTGGATCAACATTGTAAAGTATAGTTTCTTCTTTAACTGGTACCGGTTCTTTGATTTCTTATTTAATAGGTTGGTGATATTTAAACCATTTCTCTTTAGGGAGATCAACATGAGTAGCAAATGATTCACAGAAGGAAGCTACTATCTCAGAGTCAAGTCCATATTTAGTGCTAAACTTTTGAAAAGCATCGGTATTCATAAAAGATTTAACACAATCATACTTAAGTTTAATACCTGACTCTTTACCTTCATAAAGTTCCCAATCTTCATAGTTGCATTTAATTCTTTCCAAAAGATCCCACCAGAATTGAATAGTCTTCTTCATAAAAGAACCAGCACAAGAAGTATCGAGCATGGTTTGATCATTACGAGAAAGCTGAGCATAAAAGTTCTGGATAATAATTTCTCTTGAGTGCTCATGATTGGGCATGAATATAACATTGACTTAATCCCCCCCCCATGCTAGAGCGATACTTTCTCCTTCACGAGGCCAAAAATTATATATATAATTCCAATCACGATGAACTAGATGCATAGGATAATTTTTTTGGTGGAACTCCAATTTCAAACGATTCCAGTTCCAAGATCCAATATCATCGCATAGCCGATACCATGCCAATGCTTTTCCCTTCAAAGATAAAGGGAAAACCTTTTTCATAGCTTCATCCCCGGGTAAACCTGCAAGCTTGAACAATCCACAAATTTGTTCTAGATATATCAAGTGCATATCAGGATGTTCGGTTCCATCTTCTGCATAAGGATTAGCTAGCAGTTGTTCTATCATGCGCGAAGGATATTCATATTCAATATTTTTAGTAGGTGCAGTAGGTTGAGTGGTAGCTAATTGTGGTTCTGGTCGAGGTGAAGATACCCCGAACAAACCCCTCAAAGGATTGTTTTCCATAGTAACAAGTGACAATAAATTTCAGCACACTATATAAATGTTTCCTTACCAAAGGCGCTTCACTCCCCGGCAACGGTGCCAGAAAATAGCCTTGATGACCCACAAGTATAGGGGATCAATTATAGCTCTTTTCCATAAGTAGGCGTGTGGAATCCAATGAGGAGAAGAAGGAAATGACAAGTGGTTTTCAGCAAGGTAATGTCTGCAGGATAATTTGTAAGATAATTTGTAACGAGCAAGTAACGATAGTAGAAATAAAAGTGCAGCAAGGTATCCCAATCCTTTTGAGGCAAAGTACATGCCAAAATGGTCTCTTATGATAAGCAAAGCGTACTTGAGGATACATGGGATTTTCATCTAGTCACTTTTCACCATGTTGGTTTGATTCGTGTTCGGTACTTTGGTAATTTGATATGTGGGTGGACCGGTGCTTAGGTGCTATTCTTACTTGAACAAGCCTCCTACTTATGATTAACCCTCCCACAAGCATCCGCAACTACGGGAAAAGTATTAAGAATAAATTCTAGCCATAGCATTAAACTTTTGGATCCAATTGGTCCATTACGGAATAGCGCATAAACTGGGGTTTAAGCTTCTGTCACTCTCGCAACCCATCATCTAATTGCTACTCCACAATGCATTCTGTTAGGACCAAATATGGTGAAGTGTCGTGTAGTAGACGTTCACATGACACCACTAAGGGAATCATAACATACATACTATCAAAATATCGAACACATATCAAGTTCACATGATTACTTGCAACATGATTTCTCCCGTGACCTCAAGAACAAAAGTAACTACTCACAAATGATAATCATGCTCAAGATCAGAGGGGTATTAAATAGCATATTGGATCTGAACATGTAATATTCCACAAAATAAACCATATAGTAATCAACTACAAGATGTAATCAACACTACTAGTCACCCACAAGCACCAATCTATAGTTCCGGTAACAAAATTGAACACAAGAGATGAACTAGGGTTTGAGATGAGATGCTGCTGTTGAAGATGTTGATGGAGATTGCCCTCCCCAAGATGGGAGAGTTGTTGGTAATGATGATGACGATGATTTCCCCCTCCGGGAGGGAAGTTCCCCCGGGGGAATCGCTTCACCGGAGGGCAAAAGTCCTCCTGCCCAAGTTCCGCCTTGAGACGGCGGCGCTCTGTCCAAGAAGTCCTCCCCTTCTTTTTTCTAGGTGAAAATGACCTATATACCATAGGATGGGCATCGGAGGTGGGCCTAGGTGCGCACAACGCACCAGGGCGCGCCTGGGCTCCTTGGCGCGCCCAGGTGGGTTGTGCCCACCTGGTGGGCCCCCTCTGGTAGCTATTTGCTCCAATATTCATCATATATTTGATAAAAAAATCACCGTGAAGTTTCAGCTTGTTTGGAGTTGTGTAGATTAGGTGGCCTGATGTAGCTTTTCCAGGTCTAGATTTCCAACTGCCGGAATTCTCCCTCTTTGTGTGTACCTTGTAAATTATGAGATAAAAGGCATTAGAATTACTCCAAAAAGCATTATTATGCATAAAACATCATAAATAACCGTAAGGAAACATGATGCAAAATGGATGTATCAGTGTCTCGGCACGATGGACTTTAGCAACGGTGCATACTCAGGGAGAACACTTATCCCTTCAAATTTTAGTAAGGGATCATCCGATAACGCTACCACCGTACTAAGCAAAATAAGATGCATAAAAGAAAAACATCACATGCAATCAAAACATGTGACATGATATGGCCATCATCATTGTGTGCCTTTGATCTCCATCTTGAAAGCACCGTCATGATCTCCATCGTCACCGGCTTGACACCTTGATCTCCATCTTAGCGTCGTGGTCGTCTCGCCAACTATTACTTCTACAACTATCTCTAACGCATAGTGATAAAGTAAAGCAATTACATGGCGTTTGCATTTCATACAATAAAGTGACAACCATAAGGCTCCTGCCAGTTGCCGATAACTTTTAAAAAACATGATCATCTCATACAATAACGCATATCACATCATGTCTTGACCATATCACATCACAACATGCCCTGCAAAAACAAGTTAGACGTCCTCTACTTTGTTGTTGCAAATTTTACGTGGCTTCTACGGCTTCTAGCAAGAACCGTTCTTACCTACGCATCAAAAACACAACGGTGATTTATCAATTTTGTTGTTTTAACCTTCAACAAGGACCGGCCGCTATCAAATTCGATTCAACTAAAGTTCGAGAAACACACACTCGCCAGCCACCTTTATGCAAAACTAGTTGCACATGTCTGTCGGTGGAACCGGTCTCATGAACATGGTCATGTAAGGTTGGTCTGGTCCACTTCATTCAACAATACCGTCGAATCAAAATAAGAAATTGGTGGTAAGCAGTATGACGATCACCGCCCACAACTCTTTGTGTTCTACTCGTGCATATCATCTACGCATAGACCTGGCTCTTATGCCACTGTTGGGAAACGTAGCATGTAATTTAAAAAAATGCTCACGCAAGATCTATCTAGGAGATGCATAACAACGAGATGGGAAGAGTGTGTCCACATAGCCTCATAGACCGAAAGCGGAAGCGTTTGACAACGCGGTTGATGTAGTCAAACTTCTTCTCGTTCCGACCGACCAAGCACCAAAGTATGGCACGTCCGAGTTCTACACACGTTCAGCTCGATGACGTCCCTCGAACTCTTGATCCAGCAAAGTGTTGAGGGAGAGTTCTGTCAGCATGACGGTGTGGTGACGGTGATGGTGAAGTGATCCGCGTAGGGCTTCGCCTAAGCATACATGAATATAACCGGAGGCGTAAATTGTGGAGGGGGGCACCGCACACGGCTAACAATCGTTGTTTGTGTTCTAGTGGTGCCCCCTCAAATATATAGGTTGGAGGGGAGGAGAGGCAGCCAAGGGGGCGCCCCAAGTAGGACGAATCCTACTTGGGCGCCTCCCAATTCGGCCTCCCCCTTTTCCGATTCCTATTCGGAGTAGGAAGGGAAGAGGGGGAAGGGGGAATCCTATTCCCCTTTTCCTTTCCTCCTTCCCCTTTTCTACTCCAATTTGGCCAGCCCATATGGGGGGTGCACCAGTCCCTTTGTGGTTGGTGCGTTTCCCCTCTTGGCCCATAAGGGCCATATCTTTTCTCGGGGGTGCTCGGAACCCCTTCTGGTGACCTTATATGTACCCGGTACCCTCCGGAACACTTCCGGTGTCCGAATATCATTGTCCTATATATGAATCTTTACCTCTCGACCATTTTGAGACTCCTCGTCATGTCCGTGATCTCATCTGGGACTCTGAACAACAATCGTTCACCAAATCACATAACTCATTTAATACAAAATCGTCATCGAACGTTAAGCGTGCGGACCCTACGGGTTCGAGAACTTTGTAGACATGACCGAGACACCTCTCCGGTCAATAACCAACAGCGGAACCTAGATGCTCATATTGGTTCCCACATATTCTACGAAGATCTTTATTGGTCGTACCATAATGACAACATACGTTATTCCCTGTGTCATCGGTATGTTACTTGCCCGAGATTCGATCGTCGGTATCTTCATACCTAGTTCAATCTCGTTACCGGCAAGTCTCTTTACTCATTCCGTAATACATCACCCTGCAACTAACTCATTAGTCACATTGCTTGCAAGGCTTATTATGATGTGCATTACTGAGAGGGCCCAGAGATACCTCTCTAATACTTGCTCGAGGTGACAAATCCTAATCTCGATCTATGCCAACCCAACAAACACCTTTGAAGATACCTGTAGAGCATCTTTATAATCACCCAGTTACGTTGTGACATTTTATATCACACAAGGTATTCCTCCGGTATTTGGGAGTTGCATAATCTCATAGTCAAAGTAATATGTATTTGACATGAAGAAAGTAATAGCAATAAAACTGAACGATCAACATGCTAAGCTAACGGATGGGTCTTGTCCATCACATCATTATCCTAATGATGTGATCCCGTTCATCAAATGATAACACATGTCTATGGTTAGGAAACTTAACCATCTTTGATTAACGAGCTAGTCTAGTAGAGGCTTACTAGGGACACGGTGTTTTGTCTATGTATTCACACATGTATCAAGTTTCCGGTTAATACAATTCTAGCATGAATAAGAAACATTTCTCATGATATAAGGAAATACAAAATAACGACTTTATTATTGCCTCTAGGGCATATTTCCTTCAGGCGGAGGGGCGGGAGCCCCTCCAAGATTGGATCTATCTCTCTATTCTCTCATTTTTCGCGTTTCCCAGATCTGGCCCTTCAGGAGATCCGTAACTCCGATTGCGCTGAAATTTTTACATGATTTTTTTCCATAAAAATATCTTTCTTGCGCCAGAAGAAGGGACCCGACCGACCTTCAAGGAGGGCACAAGATACCTGGGCGCGCCAGGGGGTGCCCAACGCACCCTGGTGGGTTGTGGTCACTATGGGCCCCCGTTTGCATTGATTCCACCTCCCAAAAATAATAAATATTCCAAAATAATTATCCATAAATTATTATTGTGTTTGGACTTCGTTTGATATGGATTTTCTACGAAACAAAAAACATGCAACAAACAGGAACTGGCACTAGGCACTGGATCAATAGGTTAGTCCAATAAATCATATAAAAAGTTGCCAAAAATATGTGAAAGTTGTATAATATTGGCATGAAACAATCAAAAATTATAGATATGACGGAGATGTATCAGTTCTCCGCTAGATAGGAACTTTGGAGTGATTTTTCATCGCACGTTGGGGGATAGTTATATGATCCAATTATATTAGCATTGTTGAGAGATTGCTAATGTCCACTGCGCAACCTTCTTCTTGTAGACTCGTGTTGGGCCTCCAAGCGCAGAGTTTTGTAGGACATTAGCAAATTTCCCTCAAGTGGATGACCTAAGGTTTATCAATCTATGGGAGGCGTAGGATGAAGATGGTCTCTCGCAAACAACCCTATAACAAAATAACAAAGAGTCGTGTCCCCAACACACCCAATACAATGGTAAATTGTATAGGTGCACTAGTTCGGCGAAGAGATGGTGATACAAGTGAAATATGGATGGTAGATATAAGTTTTTGTAATCTGAAAATATAAAAACAACAAGGTAGCAAGTAACAAAAGTGAGCAAAAACGGTATTGCAATGCTCGGAAACAAGGCCTAGGGTTCATACTTTCACTAGTGCAAGTTCTCTCAACAATGATAACATAATTAGGTCATATAACAATCCCTCAACATGCAGCAAAGAGTCACTCCAAAGTCACTAATAGCAGAGAAAAAACGAAGAGATTATTGTAGGGTACGAAACCAATCTCAAAGATATTCTTTTTGATCGATATGTTGGGCTATTCCTATAAGTGTCACAAACAGACGTAGAGTTCGTACTAAAATAACACCTTAAGACACACATCAACCAAAACCCTAATGTCACCTATATACTCCAATATCACCACAAGTATCCGCGGGTTTGATTATACGATATGCATCACACAATCTCATATTCATCTATTCAAACCAACACAAAGAACTTCAAAGAGTGCCCCAAAGTTTCTACCGGAGAGTCAAGATGAAAACGTGTGCCAACCCCTATGCATAAGTTCACAAGGTCACAGAACCTTGATCACCAAAACATACATCAAGTAGATCACGTGAATATCTCATTGTCACCATAGATAAGCACATGCAAGACATACATCAAGTGTTCTCAAATCCTTAAAGACTCAATTCGATAATATAACTCCAAGGGGAAAACGCAATCCATTAGAAGAGGGTAGAGGGGGAGAAACATCATAAGATCCAACTATAATAGCAAAGCTCGCGGTACATCAAAATCGTTCCAAATCAAGAACACAAGAGAGAGAGAGAGAGAGAGAGAGAGAGATCAAACACATAGCTACTGGTACATACCGTCAACCCCGAGGGTGAACTACTCCCTCCTCGTCATAGAGACCGCCGGGATGATGAAGATTCCCACCGGTGATGATTCCCCCCTCCGGCCGGGTGCTGAAACAGGGTCTCGATTGGTTTTTGGTGGCTACAAAGGCTTGCGGCGGCAGAACTCCCTATCTAGGTTCTGTTCTGTAAGTTCGCGGATATATAAGAGGTGTTGGCATCGAGAACAATTCAGGGGAGTCCATGAGGGGCCCACAAGGTCAGGGGGCACGCCCCCCACCCTTGTGGTGGCCTCGAGACTCCTCTGGTGCATCTCTGGTACTCTGTGGGCTTCTTTTAGTTCAAAAACAATCGTCGTAAAGTTTCAGGTCAATTGGAATCCCTTTGATATTCCTTTCCTACGAAACTCAAAAACAAGGAAAAAAACAAAAGCTCTAGTGCAAGTGGGAGACTATTGGAAATATGCCCTAGAGGCAATGATAAAATGGTTATTATTATATTTCCTTGTTCATGATAATTGTCTATTGTTCATGCTATAATTGTATTAACCGGAAACGGTAATACTTGTGCGAATACATAGACCACAGCATGTCCCTAGTAGGCCTCTAGTTGACTAGCTCGTTGATCAATACATGGTTATGGTTTCTTGACCATGGACATTGGGTGTTGTTGATAATGGGATCACATCATTAGGAGAATGATGTGATGGAGAAGACCCAATCCTAAGCATAGCACAAGATCATGTAGTTCGTTTGCTAGAGCTTTTCTAATGTCATGTATCATTTTCTTAGACCATGAGATTGTGCTACTCCAGGATACCGTAGGAGTGCTTTGGGTGTATCAAACATCACAATGTAACTGGGTGGCTATAAAGGTGCACTACAGGTATCTCCGAAAGTGTCTGTTGGGTTGGCACGAATCGAGACTGGGATTTGTCACTCCGTATGACAGAGAGGTATCTTTGGGCCCACTCGGTAATGCATCATCATAATGAGCTCAATGTGACTAAGCAGTTAGCCACGAGATCATGCGTTGCGGAACTAGTAAAGAGACTTGCTGGTAACGAGATTGAACAAGGTATGGGGATACCGACGATCGATTCTTGGGCCAGTAACATACCGATGGACAAAGGGAATTGTATACGGGATTGATTGAATCCTCGACATCGTGGTTCATCTGATGAGATCATCGTGGAACATGTGGGAGCCAACATGGGCATCCAAATCTCGCTGTTGGTTATTGGCTGGAGAGATGTCTTGGTCATGTCTGCATGGTTCCCGAACCCGTAGATTCTACACACTTAAGGTTCGGTGACACTAGAGTTGTAATGGGAATAGTATGTGGTTACCGAAGGTTGTTCGGAGACCCGGATGAGATCCCAGATGTGACGAGGAACTCCAGAATGGTCCGGAGGTGAAGATTGATATACTGGACGAAGGGTATTGGAGTCCGGAATTGTTCTGGGAGTACCGGGTGACGACCAACGTGACCGAAATGAGTTTCAGAGGCCCCGGCAAGCGTTGGGGGGGCCCTTATGGGCCAAGCGGAGGGGGCACACAAGCCCACTAAGGTTTTGTGCGCCCCTCCCACCCCATCTCGCGTGACCTGGAGAGGTGGGGGCGCCTCCCCTAGGGCAGCCGACCCTCCCGGCTTGGGGGCAAGTTTCCTAGGGGTGGGGGCGCCCAAACCCATCTAGGGTTTCCCCTGTGGCCGCCGCCCCTCCCCTAGGGAAACCCTAGGGCGCCTCCTCCTCCCCCCTTCCCCCTATATATAGTGGGGGAGAGAGAGGGCAGCCGCACCCCGTCCCTGGTGCAGCCCCTCCCTCCTCCAACACCTCCTCCTCCTCCGTAGTGCTGAGCGAAGCTCTGCCGGAGAACCACGAGCTCCACCGCCACCACGCCGCCGTGCTGCCGGAGTTCTCCTTCAACTTCTCCTCTCCCCTTGCTATATCAAGGAGGAGACATCCCCGGGCTGTATGTGTGTTGAACGCGGAGGCGCCGTCCGTTCGGCGCTTGGATCGGATCTTCCGCGATTTGAATCGCCGCGAGTACGACCTCATCAACCACGTTCTTGTAACGCTTACGCTTAGCGATCTTCAAGGGTATGAAGATGCACTCCTTCTCTCTCGTTGCTAGCATATCCTAGATTGATCTTGGTGACACGTAGGAAAATTTTGAATTATTACTATGTTCCCCAACACCCAACACACTCAATACAATGGTAAATTGTATAGGTGCACTAGTTCGGCGAAGAAATGATGATACAAGTGAGGGAGTCCTGGACTAAGGGGTCCTCGGGCATCCGGCCTGTTAGCCATGGGCTGGACAGATGGGCTGTGAAGATACGAAGACCGAAGACTACACCCGTGTCCGGATGGGACTTTCCTTGGTGTGGAAGGCAAGCTTGGCGGCCAACTATGTAGATTCCTTTCTCAGTAACCGACCTTGTGTAACCCTAGATCCCTCCCGTGTCTATATAAACCGGAGGGCTAGGTCCGTAGATAGGCCGAATCCTCATAATCATAGCCAGACTAGACTTTTAGGGTTTAGTCATTACGACCTCGTGGTAGATCAACTCTTGTAATACTCATATTCATCAAGATCAATCAAGCAGGACATAGGGTATTACCTCCGTAGAGAGGGCCGGAACCTGGGTAAACATCGTGTCCCCTGTCTCCTGTTGCCATCAACCTTAGACGCATAGTTTGGCACCCCCTACCCGAGATCCGTCGGTTTTGACACCGACATTGGTGCTTTCATTGAGAGTTCCACTTTGACATCGACAACAGGATTGATGTGTCGCTTTGTTCTCAAGGATAATATCACCATCGGAGGAATGCTGGCTCCAGGCCAAATCCTTCGGCTGGGTAGCTTCACCATGACCGCCTGTTCGGTCGTTAAGCCGACGATGACCTCTCGGGTCATCGAAAACCCCCTTCGTATCGACTCTGAACACTCCAAGTAGATGGATCCAACGGATCTTTCGTCCTTAAACGAGGTCCTAGATCTCATCACCGCCCTGGGGGTCACTACAGACTACGATCGAATTGGGCTTAAACCCGATCAGAGAGAAATCAAATCTCCACTGATCACCCACCAGGTAGCGGTAGTCGAGGAGCGAGTTGACAACTCTTCCTCCATACTAAGGACGAACTATGTCTGGATCTCCGGTCTCAAAGAGCCAGACACCTACCTGCGAGGAGATGCATCCTGCCCTCCGAACATAGAATCGGACAACGGGCCTAAGAAATCAGTGGATATCCCGAAGCCCGATCTATTAAGTTTGGAAGACCTTCAGACTCCGGATCCAAAACTGGGTCAGGGTTCAGATTTAAATCCACCCACCCACCCGAATACAAGCACTCTCATGAGCATACAACAGCAGTCTCAGGAAACTTTCCAGCACTTTTGGGCCAGATTCCTTCTTGTCAAAAACAAGATTAAAGATTGTCGCGACGAGGAAGCAATGTTAGTGTTCCACAACAATTGCAGGGAGGAAGGAATCCTCAATGCCATCAATCGTCGCCGCATCCTACACTTCGCTGACTTGGCAACTATCGTACAGAAGTACAGCACAATGGAAAGCGCCTGGAAAACTCAAGCAGCCCGTTGGGAATCATCGGTCCCCACTCAACCCCTCATTCAGGCAAAAAGGGTGCACCCTTGCAACACGCCCGGTTCAATAGTAAAGAAATATAAGTCTAGTACGGGGCGCAGAACCGTTCTGGAAGGATGGCTCGATGGGCCATGCAAAATACACGCAACACCGGATAACATACCAACACATAGCCTTAAAGCATGTTGGATACTCCGGAAAGTGGCCAAGAGCGGCGAGGATATCCTCACCAAGAATAACCCAAAACAACACCCCCCAGAGGACAACGACCCCAAAGTACTGACGGTCTTCGAGACATTCGCCTCAAACAATAGGCGCAAAAGAGCACTACGCGGACTCGCCGAAGTCTGACAAATAGCAGCAATAAACCCTTGGAACGAGACGGCTATAACTTTTCATGCCGGTGACGAACCAAAATATAGGACAGTCTGAGCACCAGCCGCCTTGGTCCTCAGTCCAATTGTGGACGGCTTCCGGCTCACCACGGTCCTCATGGACGGCGGCAGCGGACTAAACCTCATCTACGAAGATACACTCCACAAAATGGAAATAGACAGGAGCCGCTTTGAGCAAAGCAGCATGACCTTCCAAGGAATTATTCCCAGTCGGGAGGCGCGGTGTGTGGGAAAAATAACACTCGACGTGGTATTCAGCATGCCAGAGAATTATCGGTCCGAAGAAATAACATTCCAAGTGGCCCTTTTCAATAGTGGATATCACACCCTTTAGGGGCGGGAGGCATTTACACGCTTCCAAGTTGTGCCTCATTACGGGTACATGAAGCTTAAGATGCCCGGCCCCAAAGGCATAATCACTCTTGCCAGTGATCCGGACATGGCACTCCGCGCCGAAAATAAAACCGCATCCCTGGCCCTTGAGGCATTATTTGAAGCCCTCGCGGCTGAAGAATTAACCGCACTGCGCTAAACGGTGGACATGGACGATGTGATCTTAGACAAATGCCCCAAGTCCACCTCCTTCAAGCCAGCGGAAGAAATAGCCAAATTCCAGGTCCATCCAACGGACCCCAAAAAGACAGCATCTATTGGGGCACAACTAGACCCAACGGTCGATGTCGCGCTAAGGGATTTTCTTCACGAAAACTGGGATATATTCGCCTGGCACCCTTCTAACATGCCAGGTATCCCGTGCAAACTGGCCGAGCACAGCCTCAACATATTAAAGGGATACAAACCGGTCAAACAAACACTGCGGCGCTTTTCCGAACCCAAACGTCAAGCCATGGGAGAGGAGCTAGCCAAGCTAATCAAGGCCGGATTCATTAGAGAAATAAAACATCCAGACTGGCTGGCAAACCTGGTGATGGTACCAAACAAGGATAAATCCTGGCGCCTGTGCGTTGATTTTAAAGACCTCAATAAGGCTTGCCCTAAGGATCCCTTCCCCCTCCCCCGCATTGATCAAATCATTGATGCTACCGCAGGACACGACTCACTGTGTTTCCTCTACGCATATTCCGGATACCAAAAAATCAATATGAAGGAGTCCGACCAAGCTGCAACAGCATTCATCACCCCATATGAGCCATTCTGCTTCAACACCATGCCCTTCGGGCTCAAGAACGCCGACGCCACCTACCAACGCATGACCCAAACATGCCTGGAGAAAAAAAATCAGAAAGACAGTTGAAGCCTATGTGGACGACGCCGTAATCAAGACAAGGCACGTCGAAACACTAATAGATGACCTACGCCTCACATTTGACAACCTCTGCGCATATGACATTAAGCTCAATACGGAAAAATGTGTTTTTGGCATCCCCGCAAGAAAGCTGTTGGGCTTCATCGTCTCCATTAGAGGAATTGAAGCAAATCCAGCCAAAATCCGAGCTCTGTCACAGTTGGCTACGCCAACAGACCTTAAACAAGTCCAAAAACTCGCGGGTTGCGTGGCAGCTCTAAGCCTCTTTATCTCCAGATTGGGAGAAAAGGCACTGCCACTCTATCGCCTTCTACAGCGAACCGATCACTTCGAGTGGATGGATGCGGCAACAGCCGGACTAGAAGAAATAAAAACACTCCTAGCGAGCAACCCAATCCTGGCCGCGCCAAACATCGGCGAACCCATGCTGCTATACATATCGGCAACACATCAAGTGGTGAGTGAGGGAGTCCTGGACTAAGGGGTCCTCGGGCTTCCAGCCTATTAGCCATGGGCCGGACTAATGGGTTATGAAGATACGAAGACCGAAGACTGTGCCCGTGTACGGATGGGACACTCCTTGGCGTGGAAGGCAAGCTTGGCGATCGGATATGTAGATTCCTTTCTTTGTAACCAACCTTGTGTAACCCTAGATCCTCGCGGTGTCTATATACACCAGAGGACTTAGTCCGGATAGGGGACTCATTATCATTGCCATACAAGCTAGACCTCTAGTGTTTAGCCATTATGATCTCGAGGTAGATCAACTCTTGTAACACTCATATTCATCAGTATCAATCAAGCAGGATGTAGATTATTACCTCCATAGAGAGGGCCCGAACCTGGGTAAACATCGTGTCCCTTGTCTCCTGTTACCATCGACCTTAGACGCATAGTTCGGGACCCCCTACCCGAGATCCACCGGTTTTGACATCGACATTGGTGATTTCATTGAGAGTTCCACTATGCCATCAACAACAAGATCGATGTCTCGCCTTGTCCTCAAGGATAATATCACCACCGGAGGAATGCTGGCTCCAGGCCAAACCCTCCGGCTGGGCGGTTTTACCATGACCACCCGTTCGGTCATTAAGCCAACGATGACCTCTCGGGTCATCTAAAACCCCCTTCGTATCAACTCCAAACACTCCAAGCATATGGATCCGGTGGAGCTTTCGTCTTTAAACGAGCTCCTAGTTCGCATCGCCGCCTTGGGGGTCACTACAGACTATGATCGGATTGGGCTTAAACCCGATCAGAGAGAAATTAAATCTCCGCCGATCACCCACCAGATAGCGGTAGTCGAGGAGCGAGTCGATAACTCTTCCTCTATATTGAGGACAGACTATGTCTGTATCTCCGATCTCGAAGTGCCGGACACCTACCCGCGAGGTGAAGCATCCTGCCCTCCGAACATAGAATCGGACGACGGGCCTAAGAAATTAGTGGACAACCTAGAGCCGGATCTGTTAAGTTCGGAAGACCTTCAGACTCCGAATCCAAAACCGGGGCAGGGTTCAGATTTAAATCCACCCACTCACCCGAATACAAGCGCCCTCATGAGCATAAAATAGCAGTCTCAGGAAATGGTCCACCACTTCTGGGCCAGATTCCTTCTTGTCAAAAACAAGATTAAAGATTGTCGCGGCGAGGAAGCGATTTCAGTGTTCTGCAACAATTGCAGGGACGAAGGAATCCCCAACGCCATCAACCACCGTCGCATCCTACACTTCGCTGACTTGGCAACTATCGTACAGAAGTACAGTGCAATGGAAAGCGCCTGGAAAACTCAAGCAGCTCAATGGGAATCATCGGTCCCCACTCAACCCCTCATTCAAGTGAAAAGGGCTCACCCTTGCAACACGCCCAGCTCAATAGTAAAGAAATACAAGTCCAGTATGGGGCGCCGAACCGTTCTGGAAGGATGGCTCGATGGGCCATGCAAAATACACGCAACACCG
Source organism: Triticum aestivum (assembly GCF_018294505.1). Classification (NCBI taxonomy): domain Eukaryota; kingdom Viridiplantae; phylum Streptophyta; class Magnoliopsida; order Poales; family Poaceae; genus Triticum; species Triticum aestivum. Next base: position 584,986,343 of record NC_057800.1, read on the forward strand.
GATAACATACCAACACATAGCCTTAGAGCATATTGGATACTCCGGCAAGTGGCCAAGAGCGGCGAGGATATCCTCACAAAGAATAACCCAGAACAACACCCCCCAGAGGACAACGACCCCAAAGTACTGACGGTCTTCGAGACATTCGCGTCAAAAAATAGGCGCAGGAGAGCACTACGCGGACTCACCGAAGTCTGTCAAATAGCAGCAATGAACCCTTGGAACGACATGGCTATAACTTTTAACGCCGGCGACTAACCACAATATAGGACAGTCGGGAGGCGCGGTGTGTGGGGAAAATAACACTCAACGTCGTATTCGGCATGCCGGAGAATTATCGGTCCGAAGAAATAACCTTCCAAGTGGCCCCTCTCAACAGCGGGTATCACGCCCTCTTAGGGCGAGATGCATTTACGCGCTTCCAAGCGGTACCCCATTATAGATACATGAAGCTTAAGATGCCTGGGCCCAATGGTATAATCACTCTAGCTAGTGATCCGGACATAGCACTCCGCGCTGAGAACAAAACCACATCCTTGGCCCTCGAGGCATTATCTGAAGACCTCACGACCGAAGAATTAGCCGCGCTGCGCTCTACGGTGGACAGGGATGATGTGGTCCTAGACAAATGACCCAAATCCACCTTCTTTAAACCAGCAGAAGAAAGAGTAAAATTCCAAGTCCATCCAATGGACCCCAAGAAGACAGCATCCATCGGAGCACAATTGGACGCAACGGTTGACGCTGCACTACAAGAGTTCCTGCGTGAGAATTGGGATATATTCTCCTAGCACCCTTCTGACATGCCAGGAATCCCACGTGAGTTGGCCGAACATAGCCTCAATATATTAAAGGGATATAAACCGGTCAAGCAAACACTGTGGCGCTTTTCCGAACCCAAACGTCAAGCTATGGGGGAGGAGCTAGGCAAGCTAATTGAGGCCAGATTCATCAGAGAAATAAAACATCCGGACTGGCTTGCAAACTTGGTGATGGTACCAAAGAAGGACAAATCCTAGCGGTTGTGCGTCGATTTTAAAGACCTCAATAAGGCTTGCCCTAAGGATCCCTTTCCCCTGCCCCGCATTGATCAAATCATTGATGCCACCACAGGACACGACTCACTATGTTTCCTGGATGCATATTCCGGATACCATCAAATCAAAATGAAGGAGTTTGATCAAGCTGCAATAGCATTCATTACCCCATATGGGCCATTCTGCTTCAACACCATGCCCTTCGGGCTCAAGAACGCTGGCGCCACATACCAACGCATGATTCAAACATGCCTGGAGAAACAGACCGGCAAGACAGTTGAAGCTTATGTGGACGACGTCGTCATCAAAACTAGGCACGTTGAAACCCTAATAGACGATTTACATCTCACATTCGACAACCTCCGCGTGTATGACATTAAGCTCAATCCGGGAAAGTGCGTTTTTGGTGTCCCAGCCGAAAAACTACTGGGCTTCATCGTTTCCAATAGGGGAATGGAAGCAAATCCAGCCAAAATCCAAGCTTTGTCGCAATTGGCTACGCCAACGGACCTTAAACAAGTTCAAAAACTCATGGGTTGCGTGGCAGCTTTAAGCCGCTTCATCTCTAGATTGGGAGAAAAGGCACTGCCACTCTATCGCCTTTTACGGCGAACCGATCACTTCGAGTGGGCGGACGCGGCAACAGCCGGACTGGAGGAAATAAAAACCCTTCTTGCGAGCAATCCAATCCTGGCCGCACCAAACGCTGGCGAACTGATGTTATTATATATATCGGCAACACATCAGGTGGTGAGCGACGTACTCGTCGTTGACCGAGAACAGGACGTACATTAATTCCCGCTTCAGAAACCAGTATACTACGTATCCACTGTCCTTACACCATGCAAATCCCGGTATCCCCATTATCAAAAGATAGCATACGCGGTCTTCATGGCATCCGGAAAGCTCCGTCACTACTTCCAGGAGTGTTCGATTACGGTGGCTGCCGAAGTACCACTCAACGACATTATAAATAACCGTGATGCCACGGGCCGGATTGCCAAATGGGCCATTGAGCTCCTCCCATTATACATTACATATAAACCACGCCGAGCTATTAAATCATAAGTACTGGCTGACTTCGTCGCCGAATGGACAGAGGCCGAACTCCCTAAAGAGTATGGCACATATTCCAACTGGGTTATGTACTTCGATGGCTCCAAAATGTTGGTAGGGCTAGGAGCGGGCGTCGTATTGACGTCCCCCACAGGAGACGTCATTCAGTACATACTCCTAATACTTACATAGACTCCAATAACGCAGCCGAATATGAGGCCTTATTGCACGGTCTCCGGATGGTTGTCTCCATGGGCATACAATGCCTAGAAGTACGCGGGGATTCAAACCTCACAATATCTCAAATAAATGGAGATTTCAACGCCAAAGATCCGAAAATGGTAGCTTATCGTAACACAGTCATAAAAATGTCGGCTCGATTCGAGGGGCTCGAGTTCCATCATGTGGCTCGAGAAAGTAATCAAGCGCCGGACGTTCTTGCTCATATCGGTGCTAAGAGCGACCCCGTCCCACCTAATATCTTTGCAGAAAGGCTTTTTAAGCCATCTATGGTGTGGCAGGGGGAGAACGACAACACCAGTCTGGACCCAAACATAAACCCAGATCTCGGAAACAGCGACGCCATCGGAGGCTCATCCACCAAAATAACACCCTTGGCGCATCTCATCATGGTAGTCATTGCCCCATGGATCGAACCCTTCTTGGCCTACATTAGTAGGAAGGAGCTTCCTGAGGACCAGAATGAGGCCCGCTGCATTGTCCGGCGTTCGAAGGCCTACAAGGTTCACGAGGGAGAGCTCTATAAGAAAAGCGCTACCGGAGTTCTTCAACGATGTATCTCCGAGGAAGAGGGGCGGTAGCTCTTGGCTGAAATTCATGCCAGACTCGACGGTCACCACGCCACAGCTCGGGCCCTTGTTAGCAAGGCCTTCCGTACAGGGTTTTATTGGCCGACAGCCCAAGCAGAGGCACAGGACCTCGTCCAACATTGCATCGGATGCCAACTCTTTGCCAACCAAAGCCATATGCCCCCCACTGCCTTACAAAAAATCCCCATTACTTGGCCTTTTGCGGTCTGGGGACTCGATATGGTCGGACCCCTTAAAGGAGGAAGCCATAAGAGAAAATATCTGCTGGTCATGGTGGATAAATTCACTAAATGGATAGAGGCCAAACCACTCAAAATGGTCAAAGCAGGGCCAATAATAGATTTCATATCCGGCGTGGTACACCGCTACGGTGTCCCACACAACATAATCACCTATAATGGCTCTAATTTCACAGTCGATGAAGTGAAAACCTGGTGTGCTAATCTAGGCATTAAGATCGATTACGCCTTGGTCTATCACCCGCAGACAAATGGTCAAGTCGAACGGGCTAATGATCTTATTATGAGCGGCATCAAACCTAGACTGGTGCGGTCTTTGAAAGAATCAGACAAGCACTGGGTGGAGGAACTTGACTCCGTACTCTAGGGGCTGCGGACCATGCCCAACCGCACTACTGGATATACACCTTTCTTCATGGTGTATGGTGCAGAACCAGTGTTACCCTGCGATATTATTCATGACTCACCTCGAGTGCACATGTACGAAGAGGGAGAAGCCGAGCTTGATCGGCAGTACAGCCTAGATGCCTTGGAGGAGGAGCGCGACATCGCAAAAGCCCGTTCCGCATTTTATTAACAGCAGGCTCGCAGGTATCAAAGCAGAGAAGTGTGGGCCAAGACTTATAACGTTGGTGAACTTGTTCTACGCCTGCCGGAGAAGAAAAAGGACAAACAAGCCCAAGTGGGAGGGTCCCTTCATCATTGACAAAGTTCTCACCGGAGGAGCGTACCGCCTGCATGATGCGTCAGATAATCACCTGGAGCCGAACCCCTGGAATGCGGCCAGACTACGATGATTTTATTCCTAGCGCCGAACTCAGTGTTCGTCCCCTCCCTCCTGTTATTAGCGTTATTTTTTTCTCTTTTCATTTTTTATCTTTTTTTCGTTTTGCTCTATAGCCCTACGGCTAGACCGTCCTTACCTGATGCGTACATCTCTACATATGTACGTTTGATGACCCACAAGTATAGGGATCTATCATAGTCCTTTCGATAAGTAAGAGTGCCGAACCCAACGAGGAGCAGAAGGAAATGATAAGCGGTTTTCAGCAAGGTATTCTCTACAAGCACTGAAATTATAGGTAACAGATAGTTTTGTGATAAGATAATTTGTAACGAGCAACAAGTAACAAAAGTAAATAAAGTGCAGCAAGGTGGCCCCAATCCTTTTTGTAGCAAAGGACAAGCCTAGACAAATTCTTATATAGAGAAAAGCGCTCCTGAGGACACATGTGAATTATCGTCAAGCTAGGTTTCATCACGATCATATGATTCGCATTCAGTACTTTGATAATCTGATATGTGGGTGGACCGGTGCTTGGGTACTGTCCTTACTTGGACAAGCATCCCACTTATGATTAACCTCTATTGCAAGCATCCACAACTACAACAAAAGTATTAAGGTAAACCTAACCATAGCATGAAACATATGGATCCAAATCAGCCCCTTACGAAGCAACGCATAAACTAGGGTTTAAGCTTCTGTCACTCTAGCAACCCATCGTCTACTTATTACTTCCCAATGCCTTCCTCTAGGCCCAAATACTGGTGAAGTGTCATGTAGTCGATGTTCACATAACACCACTAGAGGAGAGACAACATACATCTCATCAAAATATCGAACGTATAACAAATTCACATGACTACTAATAGCAAGACTTCTCCCATGTCCTCAGGAACAAATGTAACTACTCACAAAGCATATTCATGTTCATAATCAGAGGGGTATTAATGTGCATATAGGATCTGAACATATGATCTTCCACCAAGTAAACCAACTAGCATCAACTACAAGGAGGAATCAACACTACTAGCAACCCACAGGTACCAATCCCAGATTTAGAGACAAGAATTGGATACAAAAGAGGAACTAGGGTTTGAGAGGAGATGGTGCTGGTGAAGATGTTGATGGAGATTGACCCCCTCCCGATGAGAGGATCGTTGGTGATGACGATGGTGATGATTTCCCCCTCCCGGAGGGAAGTTTCCCCGGCAGAACAGCTCTGCCAGAGCCCTAGATTGGTTCCGCCAAGGTTCCGCCTCGTGGCAGTGGAATCTCGTCCCGAAAGCTTGCTTATTATTTTTTTCTCATCGAAAGACTCCATATAGCAGAAGATGGGCATCATAGGGCCACCAGGGGGGCCACGAGACAGGGGGCGCGCCCAGGGGGGTAAGGCACGCCCCCACCCTTGTGGGCAGGGTGTGGCCCCCCTCCGGAACTTCTTGCACTTAGTATTTTTATATATTCTGAAAATGACTTCCGTGAAGTTTCAGGACTTTTGGAGCTGTGCAGAATAGGTCTCTAATATTTGCTCCTTTTCCAACCCAGAATCCCAGCTGCCGGCATTCTCCCTCTTTATGTAAACCTTGTAAAATAAGAGAGAATTGGCATAAGTATTGTGACATAATGTGTAATAACAGCCCATAATGCAATAAATATTGATATAAAAGCATGATGCAAAATGGACGTATCAACTCCCCCAAGCTTATACCTCGCTTGTCCTCAAGCGAAAGCCGAAATCGGAAAATATGTCCACATGTTTAGAGATAGAGGTGTCGATAAAAATGAAATACAGCCATGAGGGCATCATGATCATTCTTAGAACATCAACTTTTATAATTCTTGTCATATGATCTCTTATGCTAGAGTAACAATTAAATCACAATCTCAAGTATGAATCATAAACTTCATCGAAAACTAACGAACTATAATCTCAGTCATTGGAGCAATTACAATTTATCATAACATAGGAAAGAGTCAATATAAGAGCTTTTCAGCAAGTCCACATACTCAACTATCATATAGTCTTTCACAATTGCTAACAGTCACGCAATACTTATGGGTATGGAGTTTTAATCGGACACAGAGAAAGATAGGGGCTTATAGTTTTGCCTCCCAATGTTTTACCTCAAGGGTAATGTCAATAATAATAGTTCATGAAAACTCACATCCAATTAGCCATATATACCAGGATCTTTCCAACATGTTGTGCTTGCCAAAAGATAAAATTTAAAAAGGAAGGGTGAAGATCACCATGACTCTTATGTAAGGTAGGAGATAAAAGTTAAAGATAGGCCCTTCGCAGAGGGAAGCAGAGGTTGTCATGCGCTTTAATGGTTGGATGCACAAAATCTTAATGCGAAAGAACGTCATTTTATATTGCCACTTGTGATATGGACCTTTATTATGCAGTCGGTCGCTTTTATTTCTTCCATATCACACGATCATATAAAGCTTATTTTCTCCCACACTAATAAGTCATACATATTTAGAGGGCAATTTTTTATTGCTTGCACCAATGACAACTTACTTGAGGGATCTTACTCAATCAATAGGTAGGTATGGTGGACTCTCATGGCAAAACTGGTTTAAGGGTGTTTGGAAGCACAAGTAGTATCTCTACTTGGTGCAAAGAACTTGGCTAGCATGAGGGGGAAAGGCAAGCTCAATCATGTTGGATGATCCATGACAATATAATTTATCTCAAATGTAAGAAAACATAACCCGTTACGTTGTCTTCCTTGTCCAACGTCAACCCTTTTGCATGTCATATTTTAATGAGTGCTCACAATCATAAAAGATGTCCAAGATAGTATATTTATATGTGAAGACCTCTCTTTCTTTATTACTTCATATTAATTGCAACGATGACCAAAACTATGTTTGTCAACTCTCAACAACTTTTATTCATCATACTTTTTATATGTGAGCTCATTACTCTCCATAAGATCTATATGATCTCTTTTATTTCCTTTTTATTCTTTATCTTTTCTTTTATTCACTCAAGATCATGGCAAAATAATCAAGCCCTTGACTCAACACTAATCTTTGTTATATATAGCTCACGGACTCGATTACATAGAAGGATCATAAAGCAAAACTCACAACTAGATCATACTAAAACTTTATTCTACTAGATCAAGATATTATCAATAGGATCGAACTAAGAAAAAACGGTAAAGATAGAAGTGATGGTGATACGATACCGGGGCACTCCCCCAAGCTTGGCAGCTGCCAAGAGGAGTGCCCATACCCATGTTATTATATCTCTTTTGCCGGTGAAGGAGTTGATGGTTTTGTTGATGGCGTAGGCTTGTCGTCCCTCTTCCAAGGAATAGGCTCACCATCATAGAAGGATGATCGAGTCTCCTGAAACCTCAAATTTGCAGCTAAACTCATCCTCTTGAATCTATATTCATACTCACAGTTTTGATTTTGCAGGTCATAGATTTGGGCTTGGAGGTGCTCAATTTTCTCATGAAGCTTGAAGATGGCCTCCCCAATGTCCTTGACGTCGAGCTTGTGGTTGTTGGTGAACTCCGTGATCATAATGTGATTGGAATCGAGTCCACGTTCCACCATCTCCTGACACTTGAAAACTAGTTACTCCAATGCCTCGAGCCTTGCCTCCATGCTTCCGGTCTTCCTTGGTCCCTCAACATCGCGGATGTGCAACAACCCCTCACGCACCTCAATGGTTTGAGGGTGTTGCAGCACTTCTGCGAGGTAGGGGTTGATGACCTTCTCGAAGAACTGGTCCTTGGGGACACTTGAAGACGACATGAAGACCTGGATCTGTCAGAAAAATAGCTCGAAACAAAGACAAAGGATATTTGCATGATACGGGAGTTAAAACCTTCGAGAGATTATATAATGAATTTTTACCGACCAAAATACGTGACGTGTAAGAAAATGGAGTCCGGAGAGCACACGAGGTGCCCACGAAGTGGGGGGCGCCCAGGGGGGTAGGGCGCGCCCTCCACCCTTGTGGAGCCCTTGTATCCTTCCCAGACTGCTTCTTATTTTTCTATTTTTCTAAATATTCCAAAATGGAAGAAAATTACCATTAGAACTGTTTTGGAGTCGGTTTACTTACCGTACCACATACCTATTCCTTTTCGGAGTCTGAAACGTTCCGGAAAGTGTCCCTTATGTATTCCCCCGGGATTACGGTTTCAATAACATTGGTTTCAACATTTATAGGATTACCTGGGATATAATGTTTAATTCTTTGACCGTTCACCACCCTCGGATTTGTGCCTTCGAAGTTGTTGGTTTTTATGGCACCGGAACGATAGACCTCCTCGATAATGTAAGGACCTTCCCATTTAGAGAGAAGTTTTCCTACAAAAAATCTTAAACGAGAGTTGTATAGCAATACATAATCACCTACATTAAACTCACGCTTTTGTATTCTTTTGTCATGCCATCTTTTAACTTTTTCTTTAAATAATTTGGCATTCTCATAGGCTTGGGTTCTCCATTCATCAAGTGAGCTAATGTCAAATAACCTTTTATCACCGGCAAGTTTGAAATCATAATTGAGCTCTTTAATAGCCCAATAAGCCTTATGTTCTAGTTCAAGAGGTAAGTGACATGCTTTTCCATAAACCATTTTATATGGAGACATACCCATAGGATTTTTATATGCAGTTCTATAGGCCCATAATGCATCATCAAGTTTCTTGGACCAATTCTTTCTAGATCTATTAATAGTCTTTTGCAAAATTAATTTGAGTTCTCTATTACTCAATTCTACTTGACCACTAGACTGTGGGTGATAAGGAGATGCAATTCTATGATTAACATCATATTTAGCAAGCATTTTACGGAAAGCACCATGAATAAAATGTGAACCACCATCAGTCATTAAATATCTAGGGACTCCAAACCTTGGAAAAATAACTTCTTTAAGCATCTTAATAGAGGTGTTATGATCAGCACTACTAGTTGGAATAGCTTCTACCCACTTAGTAACGTAATCAACATCAACTAAAATATGTGTATATCCATTAGAGGCAGGAAAAGGTCCCATATAATCAAAGCCCCAAACATCAAATGGTTCAATAACAAGTGAATAATTCATAGGCATTTCTTGACGTCTACTAATATTACCAATTCTTTGACATTCATCACAAGATAGACAAACTTACAGGCATCCTTGAAGAGAGTAGGCCAATAAAACCGGATTGCAATACCTTATGTGCAGTTCTATCTCCAGCGTGGTGTCCTCCATAAGTTTCGGAGTGGCATTTGCGTAGGATCTGTTCATGTTCATGCTCAGGTACACAATGTCTAATAACACCATCTACTCCTTTTATAAAGATGTGGGTCATCCCAAAAGTAATGTCTCAAATCATAGAAAAACTTTTTCTTTTGTTGGTATGTGAAAGCTAGGTGGTATAAATTTAGCAACAATGTAATTAGCATAATCAGCATACCAAGGAGTACTACGAGAAGTACTTATGACATTTAATTGTTCATCAGGAAAGCTATCATCAATAGGTAGTGGGTTATCAAGAACATTTTCTAACCTAGACAAGTTGTCTGCAACGGGGTTCTCAGCTCCCTTTCTATCAATAATATGCAAATCAAATTCTTGTAGCAAGAGAACCCATCTAATAAGTCTAGGTTTAGCATCTTTCTTTTCCATAAGATATTTAATAGCAGCATGATCAGTATGATAGTTACTTTAGAATCAACAATATAAGGTCTGAACTTATCACAAGCGAATACAACTGCCAAAAATTCTTTTTCAGTAGTAGCATAATTCCTTTGAGCATTATCTAGAGTTTTACTAGCATATTGAATAACATTTAATTTCTTATCAACTCTTTGCCCTAGAACAGCACCTACAACATAATCACTAGCATCACACATAATTTAAAAAGGTAAATTCCAATCAGGTGGCTGAACAATAGGTGCAGAGATCAATGCTTTCTTAAGTATTTCAAATGCTTCTATGCAATCATCATCAAAAACAAATGGTATATCTTTTTGTAATAAATTAGTCAGAGGGCGAGAAATTTTTGAGAACTCCTTAATGAACCTCATATAAAAACCGGCGTGACCAAGGAAACTTCTTATACCCTTGATGTCCTTGGGACATGGCATCTTTTCAATAGCATCAACCTTAGCTTTATCAACTTCAATACCTCTTTCAGAAACTTTATGCCCCAAGACAATACCTTCATTCACCATAAAGTGGCACTTCTCCCAATTCAAGACAAGGTTAGTTTCTTCACATCTCTGCAAAACTCGATCAAGGTTGCTTAAGCAATCATCAAAAGAGGATCCATAGACGGAGAAATCGTCCATGAAAACCTCACAAATGTTTTCACAAAAGTTAGAGAATATAGCCATCATGCATCTTTGGAAGGTAGCAGCTGCATTACATAAACCAAAAGGCATACTTCTATAAGCAAAAGTACCGAACGGGCAGGTAAAGGTGGTCTTAGATTGATCATCAGCTGACACGGGTATTTGAGAGACACCAGAATAACCATCTAGTAAGAAAAAATGTGTATGTTTGGATTATCTTTCTAGCATTTTATCAATAAAAGGTAAGGGGTAATGATCCTTTTTAGTAGCCCTATTTAATTTGTGGAAATAAATTACCATCCTATAACATGTAATAATTCTTTGCGGAATCAATTCATCTTTATCATTAGGAACAATAGTAATACCTCCCTTTTTAGGGACACAATGGACATGACTTACCCACTGACTGTCAGCAACGGGATAAATTATACCTGCCTCAAGGAGCTTTATTTTTTCCTTTCTTAGCACTTCTTTCATCTTAGGATTCATCCATCATTGGTGATCATGAACTGGTTTGGCATCTTTCTCCAAATTTATTTTGTGTTGACATAGTGTGGGACTAATGCCCTTAAGATCATCGAGAGTATATCCAATAGCAGCACGATGCTTCTTCAGAGTTTTCAATAATCTCTCTTCTTCATGCTCTGAAAGTTTAGCACTAATAATAACAGGATATATCTTTTTCTCATCAAGATAAGCATATTTAAGAGTATCAGGTAACGGTTTGAGCTCAAACATTGGATCACCCTTGGGTGGAGGAGGATCCCCTAGGATTTCGACAGGCAAATTGTGTTTCGGGATGGGCTCTTGTTTAAAGAATACTTCATCTATTTCCCTTCATTCATTCATAAACATATCATTTTCATGGTCTAGCAAATACTGTTCTAAAGGATCACTAGGAGGCACAACAATAGAAGCAAGACCAATAATTTCATCTTTACTAGGCAATTCCTCTTCACGGTGTTGTCTACAAAATTTAGAGAAATTAAATTTGTGAGACATATCACCTAAACCAATAGTAACAACATCCTTTTCGCAATCTATCTTAGCATTAACTATGTTCAAGAAGGGTCTACCAAATATAATGGGACAAAAGTTATCTTGTGGGAAGAACAAGAAAATCAGCAGGATATTTAGTTTTCCCACACAAGACTTCAACATCTCTAACAAGTCCAATTGGTGAAATAGTATCTCTATTGGCAAGTTTAATTGTGACATCATGCATAATTTCTTTGTATAAGTCATGAGGTATAGCACTAGCACTGGCACCCATATCACATAAGCCATGATAACAATGATCTCCTATTTTAACAGAAATAACAGGCATGCCTACCATGGGTCTATGTTTATCTTTAGCACCAGGTTTAGCAATTCTAGCAGACTCATCACAGAAATGAATAATATGTCCATCAATATTATCAGACAAGAGATCTTTAACAATATCAATATTAGGTTCAACTTTAATTTGCTCAGGAGGTGTATAGGTTCTAATATTGCTTTTACGAACCGCAGTTGAAGCTTTAGCATGATCTTTTATCCTAACAGGAAAAGGTGGTTTCTCAACATAAGCAGTAGGAACAATAGGATCATTATAAGTGACAGTCTTTTCTTCAACTTTAATAGGTGCAACTACTTTTACTTCTATGGGAGGATGATATTTAAACCACTTCTCCCTAGGGAGATCAACGTGAGTAGCAAAAGATTCAGAGAAAGAAAATACTATTTCAGAGTCAAGTCCATATTTAGTGCCAAATTTACGGAAAACATCGGTATCCATAAAAGATTTAACACAATCAAACTTAGGTGTCATACCTGACTTCTTACCTTCGTCGAGGTCCCAATCTTCAGAGTTGCGTTTAATTCTTTCCAATAAATCCCATTTGAATTCAATAGTCTTCATCATAAAAGAGCCAGCACAAGAAGTATTGAGCATGGTGCGATTGTTATCAGAAAGTCGAGCATATAAATTATGAATAATTATTTCTCTTGGAAACTCATGATTGGGGCATGAATATAACATTGATTTAAGCCTCCACCAAGCTTGAGCGATGCTTTCTCCTTCGCGAGGCCAAAAATTATATATATAATTGCGATCACGATGAACAAGATGCATAGGATAAAACTTCTGATGAAATTCCAATTTCAATCGTTTGTAGTTCCATGATCCCATATCATCACATAGCCTATACCATGTCAATGCATCTCCCTTCAAAGATAAAGGGAAGACCTTCTTCTTGATAACATCATCGGGCATACCCGCAAGCTTAAATAATCCACAAACTTCATCCACATATATTAGGTGCTCATCAGGATGCATTGTTTCGTCTCCTGCAAAAGGACTATCATACCCGAAGGAATCTCAAAGTAGACATTTTCATTTTCAGTTGGTTAAATAGGTTGAGGAGAAACTCTTTGCTCTACTGGTCGGGGTGAAGATACCCCGAACAAGCCCCTCAAAGGATTACTTTCCATAGTAACAAGTGACAGTAAATTTCAGCACACTATATAAATTTTTCCTTACGAAATTCCACCTACCAAAGGCGCTTCACTCCACGGCAACGGCGCCAAGAAAAGATTCTTGATGGCCCACAAGTATAGGGGATCTATCATAGTCCTTTCGATAAGTAAGAGTGTCGAACCCAACGAGGAGCAGAAGGAAATGATAAGCGGTTTTCAGCAAGGTATTCTCTACAAGCACTGAAATTATAGGTAACGGATAGTTTTATGATAAGATAATTTGTAATGAGAAACAAGTAACAAAAGTAAATAAAGTGCAGCAAGGTGGCCCAATCCTTTTTGTAGCAAAGGACAAGCCTGGACAAATTCTTATATAGAGAAAAGCGCTCCCGAGGACACATGGGAATTATCGTCAAGCTAGTTTTCATCACGTTCATATGATTCGCGTTCGGTACTTTGATAATTTGGTATGTGGGTGGACCGGTGCTTGGGTACGTCCTTACTTGGACAAGCATCCCACTTATGATTAACCTCTATTGCAAGCATCCGCAACTACAACAAAAGTATTAAGGTAAACCTAACCATAGCATGAAACATATGGATCCAAATCAGCCCCTTACGAAGCAACGCATAAACTAGGGTTTAAGCTTCTATCACTCTAGCAACCCATCATCTACTTATTACTTCCCAATGCCTTCCTCTAGGCCCAAATAATGGTGAAGTGTCATGTAGTAGACGTTCACATAACACCACTAGAGGAGAGACAACATACATCTCGTCAAAATATCGAACGAATACCAAATTCACATGACTACTAATAGCAAGACTTCTCCCATGTCCTCAGGAACAAACGTAACTACTCACAAAGCATATTCATGTTCATAATCAGAGGGGTATTAATGTGCATATAGGATCTGAACATATGATCTTCCACCAAGTAAACCAACTAGCATCAACTACAAGGAGTAATCAACACTACTAGCAACCCACATGTACCAATCCCAGACTTAGAGACAAGAATTGGATACAATAGATGACCTAGGGTTTGAGAGGAGATGGTGCTGGTGAAGATGTTGATGGAGATTGACCCCCTCCTGATGAGAGGATCGTTGGTGATGACGATGGTGATGATTTCCCCCTCCCGGAGGGAAGTTTCCCCGACAGAACAGCTCTGCCAGAGCCCTAGATTGGTTCTGCCAAGGTTCCGCCTCGTGGCGGCAGAGTCTCGTCCCGAAAGCTTGCTTATTATTTTTTTCTCATCGAAAGACTCCATAAAGCAGAAGATGGGCATCGGAGGGCCACCAGGGGGGCCACGAGGGAGGGGGGCACGCCCAGGGGGTAGGGCGCGCCTCCCACCCTCATGGGTAGGGTGTGCCCCCCTCCAGAACTTCTTACGCTCAGTATTTGTTATATATTCTGAAAATGACTTCCGTGAAGTTTCAGGACTTTTGGAGCTGTGCAGAATAGGTCTCTAATATTTGCTCCTTTTCTAGCCCAGAATCCCAGCTGCCGGCATTCTCCCTCTTTATGTAAACCTTGTAAAATAAGAGAGAATTGGCATAAGTATTGTGACATAATGTGTAATAACAACCCATAATGCAATAAATATCGATATAAAAGCATGATGCAAAATGGACGTATCAACGTTCATTATGGCTGGGGGGCTTCTTGTACAGAAGCTTACTATTATCCTTTGAGCATCAAGCTCACCACATATGCGTTTTTCCGTATTTACCTTTTCTTCGCCATTATATGCACCGATATGACTTCAGTTTTGGCCAAGCTGGGTTGCCTGGCTCCTGTGCTTATGCCCTACGTTCTCGTTAGTTTGTCTAGGGCATAAAGGGAGCACCTTTGCGATTGTTACTGCCGGGTCATCCGGATGTGTACCTCAGATTGGGTGAAGCCGAAAGCTAGTGTTCTTAAGGGAATATTCGGTCGGCGAATTAAAGATGTTTCTGCATTCACTATCCAACAGGCGGTCTAACTTACAATTATGTTGTGAGTATCTAGCAGCCACCTCAACTTGGCCATATACTAAACTAAAGGGAATTTCTTCCCCAATTGACCCTAGCGGTCCGACCCGGGCCATGTGATTCGTATCCAGCTTGGTATACCGCTTTTTTATCGTGGCCCAGGCTTCTCGCGCACCCTCTCGGCAGGCCGATATCTTCTACAGTCGGATACACCCCCCGCGCTCCCTTGAACATCTCTACAAGTTTCTCCATACTCCCTGGGGGGAGTCGGATGGCCATAAGGCCTTGGCTACACTCTGCATTGCCTGCTGAGCTTGCTCGTGCAACTGCAACAGCTATTGCAGAAGATCACTTGATGATCTGGACACCTCCTATTCAGGGCGCCCCATTAATACACCTGCAATCACGACTATATCAGCTACGGTTACTTCCAAACTGTTATAAGATAAATGCGGCCACATACTGAATATGCTGCCTCACAGTTTTTTGTTCTCCTTCACGGAGTCAGCTAGCTAAGCTCGCACGTATTTCAGTTCTTCGCCCAGTTTGGTGCTCGAATCCTGGAGCTTCTTTTTCTCCTGAATGAGTTTTGTTAACACACGCTCGCCCGCTGCTAGTAGTTTCTTGGCTCCATGTTCTTCGCCTCCAGCGGTGTCTAGCTGCTCCTACAGTTGGTCTAACGATCCAATACAATGATAAGCAACCAGATTAGCATTGTTAGTGTACAATTATGATTTCTCGATGGAGGGAAACATTATCGGGGGATGCCTTCTTGGATTTCTCCAGTTCGGCATTGGGAGGAGACATCTGGCGCTGACACTTTTCTAGTTCCAGAGTTAACATGGTGTTCTTCTCCGTGAGCACCTGGTTGTGCATTGATCCTTAAATCAGTTGTTTCAACTAGTTTAGTCTCGGGGGCTACTGGAATATGGCTATCATAGTCAGACAAAACAAACTTACCTGCACATCTTTTAAATGTTGTTTTGTGGCTCTATTAAGCCCATCCCGAGCAGCTAGGATATATGCATCGGCCGAGGTGAAGGCGTTAAATGACTCTTCTGAAAAGCCGGGATCTCATAAAACGGCCCTGCAACGCGGATGTTTCATACCGCTCTCCATTTCCGACTTGGTGACGGATACATCATCCGAGTCCTCGGTTGGAGGACAGTCCGGCGTCACCCCTAGATCAGCCCCCGTCTTCACGGCAGGATTTGAATCCTGGCTGCGGGGAAGTATGACCGGCCGGACCCCCGGGTATAGTCCGGCACATCTTTTTCCTGATACAGGGTAAACGGAAAGGTCATAGTTGGACGTTACTGCAAAAGTGCATACTTGCAAATTCATACCTCTTTGATGAAGGCTCGGCCGTATGTTCGTTTGCCTTCCTCTTAGAAGGCTTGCCTGGTATGGGGGACGCTCTCTTCGGGGATGCTCACGGGGCAGCATGGCGCACCAAACGCTTCCCTTTCTATAGCACAGGACAGTGCGGTGGGTAAGGAGGAATGAGAAAACTTTTTTGGATAAGGTGTCTTCGCATTACTTACATGTGAAGCAGGAAGGAGGACAGGGTAATCAGCGATAATGGGTACGTATGTACCATCATAGAACATCTGATAGAATATTCCCTCCTCAAGCTCCACAAATATGTCCGGATCTTCCTCATATCCGGGGTCGAGATCCCGGTTGCGATTCTCCGGCTGAGGGGAAGGGTCATAAATCCCCTCGAGAGCCTTTCACCATTCCTGTTATGAGCAAGATAGGATGCTGCCTGTCAAGAATGATTCAGGGACAAGAATAAAATAGTGGAGCTGATCCTTACCCAGCTAGAAGGATTATACATGGAAAACCCGTCTCGGATTTGGAGACGGGTAAACTCCTCCTTCTCCCCTTTATACAACTCGACCAGTATTTTGGCTAGGGTGGTAGGAGTCTTCGGACCCTTTCGGCCATAACATGAGGCGTCATCTTCTCTGTTATAATGCCACATGGGCAGCCCTCTGTATTGAAGTGGCTGGACCCCCCGCGTTATCGAAATCGCCATCACCTCGGCTATTGACAATCCGGACTGGGCAAGCATCTTAATCTTGCCCAGTAGCAGGCTGATCTCTGCACTATCCTCTTCGTCGAGGCTTCAAGGACGCCAGCTATGGTGTTTCTTCAGCGGAGCATTTAAAAACTCGGGGAGGCCCATGCGGATGGGGTCGGGTAGAGCGACATCGTCGATATAGAACCATTTGGAGGGCCACTCTTCGGGAGCTTTCTTTGGCGTGCCGGACAGGTATCGGTCCTGGCAATGCGCCACACTTCGGCTCCTCCCACTTCAAAAGTTGACCCACCTTGATTGCGAGGGACGAGGTAGAACAGTCTTCTCCATAAATCAAAATGGGCCTCGCAACCCAGGAAAAGTTCGCATAAAAGTGACATAACCCACGATGTGTAGGATGGAGGCCGGGGTAAAATTATGCAGCTGGAGGTCATAGTACTCCAGAATCCCTTGGAGGAATGGGTGAATTGGAAATCCCACGCCCCTCAGAAGATAGGGGACGAAGCACACTCATTCTCCCGCAGACGGATTGGGGAAATTCTCCGCTTGGGTTTTTCCGTTGAAGGAGGCTAGTCCTGCTCGAACAGGGACCAGATCTGCATGAGGGAGAAATCCCTGCATTTGCAGCTTCACCAATTGGCTGTGGGGTACGGAGCACCTCTTCCACTCGCTTCTCTCTAGGTTGGAACGGGAAGAGGAGCTGGGAACATTGGCCATGTTGGAATGGTTTCGCCTGGCAATATCTGAGGATTTTCTTCGCGTGATGCCGAAAGGATCTGAGATCCAATCCCTTTAAATAGACATTTTTTCTTGAAGGGCTAGGGTGTTATTTGCAAAAAATACCCTGACCACCCACATTCGCCTGACACGTGGAGGACAAAGTCATAAATGCATAGAAGCCGAGGTGTGCGGCATTCAATTGAAGGCCGAACACATTACTGGGAAGATGTTGGGGGAGGAACCCGCCTTGCAATGCCGAAGACAGTCTGCACGCCGAACACCTCATCATTGAACCCTGGTTCGGGGGCTACAGAGGGAGTCCTGGACTAAGGGGTCATCAGGCGTCTGGCCTGTTAGCCATGGGCCGGACTGTTGGGCTATGAAGATACGAAGAGTGAACACTGTACCCGTGTCCGGATGGGACTCTCCTTGGCGTGGAAGGCAAGCTTGGCGACCGTACATGTAGATTCCTTTCTTTGTAACTGACCTTGTGTAACCCTAGATCCTCCCAGTGTCTATATAAACCGGAGGACTTAGTCTGGATAGGGGACTCATTATCATAGCCATACAAGCTAGACCTCTAGGGTTTAGCCATTACGATCTCGAGGTAGATCAACTATTGTAACACTCATATTCATCAGTATCAATCAAGCAGGACGTAGGGTATTACATCCATAGAGAGGGCCCGAACCTGGGTAAACATCGTGTCCCTTGTCTCCTGTTACCATCGACCTTAGACGCACAGTTCGGGACCCCCTACCCGATATCCGCCGGTTTTGACACCGACAGTGAGCGCCGTGCTCGTCGTTGAACGAGAACAGGATGGACATAAATTCCCGCTTCAAAAGCCAATATACTATATATCCACTGTCCTTACACCATGCAAATCCCGGTACCCCCATTATCAAAAGATAGCATATGTGGTCTTCATGGCATCCCGAAAGCTACGACACTACTTCCAAGAGTGTTCGATCACGGTGGCTTCCGAAATACCACTCAATGACATAATAAACAACTGTGATGCCATGGGTCGGATTGCCAAATGGGCCATTGAGCTCCTTCCATTTGATATTACATACAAACCACGTCGAGCTATTAAATCCCAAGTATTGGCTGACTTCGTCGCCGAATGGACAGAGGCCGAACTCCCTAAAGAGTATGGCACATATTCCAACTGGGTTATGTACTTTGGTGGCTCCAAAATGTTGGTAGGGTTGGGAGCGGGTGTCGTTTTGACATCCCCCACAGGAGACGTCGTTCAGTACGTACTCCAAATACTATACACACACTCCAATAATGCAACCGAATACGAGGCCTTATTGCATGGTCTCCAGATGGCTGCCTCCATGGGCATACAGCGCCTAGAAGTGCGCGGGGACTCAAACCTTGCAATATCTCAAATAAATGGAGACTTCGATGCCAAAGATCCGAAGATGGTGGCTTATTGTAATGCCGTCCTAAAAATGTCGGCTCGGTTCGAAGGACTCGAGTTTCATCACGTGGCCCGAGAAAGTAATCAAGCGGCGGACGTTCTTGCTCGTATCGGCGCCAAGCGCGACCCAGTCCCACCTAACATCTTTCTGGAAAGGCTTTTCAAGCCATCCATGGTGTGGTAGGGGGAAAGCGGCAATGCTAATCCGGATCCGAACACAACCCCAGATTCCAAACACACCGATATCATCGGAGGCTCAGCCACCAAAATAACACAGTCGGCCCATCTCATTATGGTAGTCATTGCCCCATGGACCGAACCCTTCTTGGCCTACCTTAATAGAAAGGAACTTCTCAAGGATTAGAATGAGGCCCGCCGCATTGTCCGGCGTTCGAAGGCCTACAAGGTTCACGACGGAGAACTCTATAAAAAAAGCGCTACTGGAGTCCTTCAAAGATGCATCTCCGAGGAGGAGGGGCGGCAGCTCCTGGCTGAGATTCATGCCGGTCTTGGCGGGCACCACGCCGCAGCTCGGGCCCTTGTTAGCAAGGCCTTCCATATAGGGTTTTATTGGCTGACGGCCCGAGCAGATGCACGGGACCTTGTCCAACATTGCGTCGGATGCCAACTCTTCGCCAATCAAAGCCACATGCCCCCCACTGCCCTACAAACAATCCCCATCACTTGGCCTTTTGCGGTCTGGGGTCTGGACATGGTTGGACCCCTTATAGGAGGAAGCCATAAAAAAATATTTGTTGGTTGAGGGAGTCCTGGACTAAGGGGTCCTCGGGCATCCGGCCTGTTATCCATGGGCCGGACTGATGAGCTGTGAAGACATGAAGGCCGAAGAATGCACCGTGTCCGGATTGGACTCTACTTGGCGTGCAAGGTAAGCTGGGCGACTGAAGATTCCTTCTTATGTAACCGACTCCATGTAAACCCTAGATCCCCTCGGTGTCTATACAAAACGAAGGGGGTAGTCCGGAAAGGACACCACATATACTCATTACCATACCCACGTAGGCTAGACTTCTAGGGTTTATCCATTACAATCTTGTGGTAGATCAACTCTTGTAATACTCATATTCATCAAGATCAATCAAGCAGGAAGTAGGGTATTACCTCCATAGAGAGGGCCCGAACCTGGGTAAACACTGTGTCCCCTGTCTCCTGTTACCATCGATCTTAGACGCACAGTTCGGGACCCCCTACCCAAGATCCGCCAGTTTTGACACCGACATTGGTGCTTTCATTGGGAGTTCCACTGTGCCGTCAGCAAAGGGCTCGATGGCCCCTTCGATCGTCAGTAACGACGTCATCCAGGGAGAAACCTTCCTCCCTGGACAGATCTTCATATTTGGCGGCTTCGTACTGCGGGCCAACTCGCTTGGCCATCTGGAGCAGATCGACAGCTACGCCCCTGGCCATCAGGTCAGATTCAGGAGCTTGAATTACGTTGCGGACATCCGTGGAGACTTGATCTTCGATGGATTCGAGACCGTGGCAACCGCTCCCCATCACCCCGATGAACATGGCTTAAACCTGTCATCAGGCCGCATCCAGGAGATAGCTCCCGTAGCAGCTTCGGCCTCAAATCTCGAGCAGTTCAAGTCGTCCGAAGATGGGAAGGTTAACCCCATCATGGGGACTACCGATTCCGCGGCACTGGAGCCACACGCAGATTCCACTTCGTACGGTATCTGCATCAACGGAACCCTGGACTCCCCTCCGATGTCAAGCTCCGAACCCTGCGAGCCCGCGTGCACCAAACTTGATCGGTTATCGATCTTCAAGTTCAGCGCCACAGATGTCTTCCAACACTCGCCCATGGGCGTCATACTAAACTCACTAAAAAACCTATCCCTGGTGGACGACCCGTCTCTGAACTATGTTTGGTTCGAACTTACGGCGGACAATGGAGAATTTTGCTTCCTACCCGCCACCCACTTCATAGCTACTGTCAATGATGTAACCAACACACCCGATCCCCGCTCCGAAGACATCGACGGTGTGGACGACGATGAGGGGCAATGCCAGAGCTTACTACCCGCTAGGCACAGGATAAGCACTTCCTGGTATGATGTGTGTATGATAGACACACCTTACGGTGCTCTCGACGATGATAAGGAGGATCCGGTCGAGGATAAACCGCCTGGTACACAGCCCGTACACCCGCGCTCTAGGCCTCATCGCCCAAGAGAAAACACTGCTAGCACCAAAGAAGACGATACTCCGGACAACGAAGACCCTGTTGAGGTAGAATCCGGGTAGGAGGAACAGGAAGGTGGGCAAGACAGCCCTGACGAACAGGCCACATGTGGGGACTCGGAGGATAGCAATTATCTCCCCCTCTCCAAGGAGGAGGAGATCCTCGGCAACAAGGATTCTACCGTGCCAAAGGAACCTCTCGAGCAGGAGCGCTTTAAACGCCGGCTTATAGCCACTGCAAGGAGCTTAAGAAAGAAGCAGCTGCAGCTTCAAGCAAGCCAAGACTTGCTCAATGATAGATGGACCGAGGTCTTGGCCGCCGAAGAATATGGCCTTAGCAGCCCAGACAAAAACCACCCCAAGAGTAGGTGGCTCCCTCAATACGATGGCAGGGCGATGGAGCCCATACCACCATCGAACAATGCGGCGGGCCGACCACAGTTTGGTCCAGACAAAGCAACATCCCAAGCAGAGCACCATACCAACCCATCCGGCCGTCAAAACAAAATAGCTCGGGGGAACACTCGCGATATCAAACAAGACACAGAGGGTAGAGCAGGACGCACAAGATCGATGTACAGATCACGAACATATACCCCGACCGACGAAGATGGTCGCCTATTCGGACACTACAGAGCTGACCACGACTGGTTCGAGCATCGTAAACGGAGCCTGCCGGAGGTGCTTCATAGTGTGGCCCAACATATAGGAGCCGCACACCCCCTCTGCTTCACGGACGAAGTAATGGAACACGAATTTCCAGACGGGTTTAAACCCATTAACATCGAATCATACGATGGGACAACAGACCCCACGGTATGGATCGAGGATTACCTCCTCCATATTCACATGGCCCGCGGAGACGACCTCCACGCCATTAAATACCTACCTTGCAAGCTTAAAGGGCCAGCTCGGTAGTGGCTAAACAGTTTGCCAGAAAATTCTATTGGCAACTGGGAAGATTTGGAAGACGCCTTTCGAGACAACTTCCAAGGAACATATGTCCGGCCATTATGCGCTGATGACTTAAGTCACATTGTCCAGGAGCCCGGTGAGTCAGCTAGGGAGCTCTGGACCAGGTTCTTAGTCAAAAAGAACCAAATTGTCGACTTTCCGGACGCAGAAGCCCTTGCGGCCTTCAAACATAGCGTCCGAGACAAATGGCTCGCGTGTCACCTCAGCCAGGAAGGACCCAAATCCATGACAGCCCTCACCGCTCTAATGAACCACTTCTGCGTGGGAGAAGACAACTGGCTTGCTCGTAAAAGCAACGACGCCAGCGGCCCGGGCACTTCCGAAATCGATGGCAGCAGCAAGCCACGACGAACCGAACACAACAGTCGCAGTAACATATGCGACACGGCCATGAATGCCGGATTTCACAATCCGAAGCCCGGTCAACGGAAGAAGCCACTAATGGCAAACCAGGATGGACCATCCACCCTTGACAGGATATTGGACCGACCTTGTCAGATTCACGGTCATCCTGATAGGCCAGCTAATCATACCAACCGTAACTGTTGGTTCTTCAAGCAGGCAGGCAAGCTTAATGCTGATCACAAGGGGAGGAGGCCATCGGGTGACAAAGACGACGAATCAGCTCGCCAGCAGAACACCAGGGGCCAGAAAAAGTTCCCCTCCGACGTTCGACCACTCCCGAAACGCAAATAGCAGTTCAGCTTCCGCCACCCACCTACTGTACTAGCGAAATTTGCACCACGTGCACATCACTACGCACTCAAGATACCATGGGCATCGGCGGAAGCACAATACGGAAAACCCTACAAGCATTCCCGTAACGTTTTTTATATGTTTTTCTCATTTTTTATGTATCATCTTTAATGAACAGGTGACCAACTGGACAACATCTACAGCGGACTCTATCGGAGTTCGGATCCATACACTCACCTAAGGGGTTACTTCCGTTAAGAATCCCCCTCCCCGAGGAAGGGCTACGCAGATGTGCGACAGGAGGTCCAAAATTACTTTTTGTAGACCGCACTCTTTATTCCGAGCCTGTACTATGCCGCTTTTCCTCTGATCCCGACCACGAGCATGTCAAATAGCCGGGTCTGTGGTTTCTCTTTATATATATATAGACACACACACACACATAAATTTATCATTGGCACATCGCTCCATTCTTAGTAAGCCTCACCCGAACCGATCTCTCATACCCTTTCAACAATAAAGTACCGCCTCAACGGCTGCTTTGCAGATGCACCTCGGCACACCCTGCCAGGGGCTCGGCATGGGAACGAATGAGTTGCCAGTAAAAGTCTGAACAGCTCTATAGCGTATTTCGGCATAGCAAGTTTGGCCTTATATGCATCAGCTCCTAATCATTGTCTTGGGTCAATAGTTGGGTTGCCCAGCTCCTGTGTTTGCTACCCTATGTTCTGCTCTATAGGCTAGGGTAGTAAAGGGAGAACTACTGCGATTGTGCCCTGGCCTAGACCGGATGAGCACCTCAGTAGAGAAAGCGAAAACTGACTGTCATGATGCAGCGAGAGCTGGTCAACCACTTGACGACTTATTGGAATCTTTAGCGATTCTTCGTGTAATACGAGGGATCTTATTCAGATCAGATATGTAAGGCACCACACGCCGCATACACACCAGGGGCTATGTCATAGCCCCACCATAAAACTCCTATGGTTAAGTGAAGTGTTAACGCCTTATAGTCCGATTGCCTAGTTCGCCGCATTATCACCTCCCTCATGGACCAAGACGTTGGATAAAGAGTGATTAAATGCTTTTCCGAACACCCCCGTACTTCCTACGAGGGGGCTGAAGCCGACGACAGGAAAACTTTCAGATTATATTAAAACGACCGCACAGGAGGAATTCAAGCTTTTCAAGCAAAACATAAATAGATTAACTATAAAGTTGTCTTTTACAATCATCATACACTTCACTCAAACATTATGTTTTTTTAGCATTGACCCTCTATCAAGCGGGCCGCCTCCAGGACGTCTTCAAAATAACTCTCCGATTCCGGATGGCCCCTGCCTTCAGGCGAACCCTTCATGGCAACGTCGATGGCCTTCATCTTTCCCCAGAATGTCTTGACTCGGGCAAGGGCCATCCGTGCACCTTCAATGCACGTCGATCACTTCGCAGCATCGATTCGCGGCACCATGTCGACAAGCTTCTGCACCAAACCGAAATAGCTACTCGATGCAGGCTCGGTTGGCCATAGCCAGATTATAACATCCTTCATGGTAGCGCCAGATACCCTATGAAGTTCGACCCATTGGGACATCTGTTCATTGAGCAGCAGCGGGCGCTTCGACGCACCGAACTGTGACCAAAAAAGCTTCTCCGTTGCATATCCAGCTCACGCTTGGTAATACCGCGCTGCATCGAAAGAACTCTTCGGCAAGTCCAAATACTTGTCCGAAGAACTCCACACTTGGTTTAGCTGAGCATAGTCCGGGTCGCCGAACTTAGTCTGCAACACAAAAGGCTTTCCAGCCACTATCTCTTTCGCCTGCCGAACCTCCTCACGGAGTGCTTTGGACTCTGATCGCGCCTCTCTTGCCTCCTATCGGGCCTTGTCCAGTTCAGCCGCTAAGGCTTTGTTCTCCTTCTCAAGAAATTCGCAGCGGCCAGTAGCATTCTCCAAAGCGAGTGTCATCATGGATACCTTCTCCTCGCCCTGGCATTGCGCAGCTTGTACGGCCTTCAGTTCAATCGATGCCCCTTCAGCAGCATCACTAAGCTGGGCCCGCTCCTTGGCCTGGACTAGCTCCGCCCGAAAAGCCTCCACGGTGGCAGCACCATCTGCATTTCATGTGCATTTCATATAAAGCACTTTCCCGTGTCAAGCACACTGGTGTAAAGAATGCTCGAAATACATACCTTGTGAGTCGTTAAGACGCCTGTTGATCAATGCCATGTCATCCTCCACAATATCCAGCTTTCGCTGCAGTTCGGCCACTTTCGTATTCCGGCAGCCACAAGAGCAGAAGCAGCCTGTATTTCAAATCAAACCAAGGTTAATACCTGAGTATATCTCTTTGATCCTCTGATCGCTTCCTTCGGAACACAATCCGAGTCTCAGGGGCTACTACATATACAACAGGTGCATTCTGTCAATAAAATTCAATTGACAAAACTAAATCACAAACCTCAAAACCTCTTAGAAGGCTCGCGAAGGCCTCGTTCAATCCACTCTTCCCGGATAGAACCCTTTTGACCACTGTAGCCATCCAGGTACGGTGCTCTTCTGAAATGGATGCTCGTCGTAGCAAGACCGTCAGCATGTCCGGCGCTCCTGGGTCTTCGGAAACCGCCTCCGGAGTATGGCATTCCTGTGAAGGAACCCGCTTACTTGCCTCTGGAATCATCTTCGGCTGTAAACCGGACAGTTCGGGGATGCCAGTCTTGATCCCGGAACCCCGAGTGACAAATCCACCGCCTTCGGGTAACACCTTCTTCACTTCCTATACAACTTGGTGTTCAGGAGGAGCCCTTCGGGACGATATCTCGGTATCATCTCCCCTATTGGGAGATGTGGCCGGAGAACGCGTGTCACTCTCCATCATCTCCGGAAGAAGATATCTCGAGGAGGAGGACGATTGAGAAGCACCAGGCGTCAACCTGCGTGGACGAACATTGTTCGGATGATTACTTCACTAATAGGAAAAGAATGAGGTGCGTTTAAAGTACCCCAGCCTCGCTTACGGTCTGCCTCGAGGTTCGCCCTCGTCATCAAACTCTACGGCAGCCTCGCTCGCCCGGCCCAAGCCACTCGAAGACAATGTTTTTCCTCTCTTGGAAGGCTTCCCCTCCTGATCTTCAGAGGCGACCCTCTTCTTGCCCTGGAGGGATCCCTCTGTACTCTTGCCCTTGGGCAAAAGGATTTCAGTTTCCCTGAATGCAGCCACCTGGTACGGTGTTGGAATCGGCATTCTCGTCAGCAGGTCGGTCGCAGGGCCTTCGGGAAGAGGCGTCGGACACCAAATTAACACCGCTTTCTTTATCCAGTCCTGTACAGGGACGGATTGTTCAGTATCTTGTTGAGATATGCCTGAATGGAAGGTGCTCGGATATCGAGTACTTACCGAAGTATCTGGATGATTGCATTCAAGGCCAACGTCTTTGGTGGTGTCCGGCCATTGCTCTCGTTCCCCGAAATATAATTTCCACATTCCTTCGCGCGTAGTGCTGAAGAAGTGCTGTAGAGTCCGCCGCCCTTCTAGGTTAAACTCCCACTTAC
Source organism: Triticum aestivum (assembly GCF_018294505.1). Taxonomy (NCBI): domain Eukaryota; kingdom Viridiplantae; phylum Streptophyta; class Magnoliopsida; order Poales; family Poaceae; genus Triticum; species Triticum aestivum. The sequence continues at coordinate 585,012,668 of NC_057800.1, forward strand.
GAAGAGGCCGCCGCTAACATGGCAGGATCCGGCGGACTAGCATTACTTGAACGACGTTCACAAGATCGATGCCCTTCTCGGTAAGGCTTCGGATGCGACTTTGCAGAGTCTGCACTTCGTCGGCGGATCCCCAATCCAATCCCTTATTGACCCATGAAGCGAGCTGAGTTGGAGGGCCGGGTCGGAACGCAGGTGTGGCCGCCCACTTGGGGCCCCGCGGCTCGTTGATATAAAACCACCCCTGCTGCCATGGGTCAGAAGATTTGGCGAAAGATCCTTCGGGCCAAACTACGTCGGCCAGCTTGCCTATTATGACGCTGCCGCACTCTGCCTGCTCCTCCTCTGCCACCTGCGGCCTCACATCAAAGGTCTTGAGCCACAAACCAAAGTGTGGAGGAGTTCGGAGTAAGGCCTCACACGTGACGATAAATGTCGAGATGAGGAGAATAGAGTCCGGGGCCAGATCATGAAAATCTTGTCCATAGTAGAACATGAGCCCCCGGACGAAGGGGTTAAGCGCGAACCCTAGCCCATGAAGAAAGTGGGATACAAATACTACCCTCTCACCAGATCTGGGGGTCGGTATGACTTGCCCTTGTGCCGGAAGCCGATGAAAGATTTCCGAGGTCAGATACCTCGCTACGCGAAGCTTCGCAATATCCTCCTCTGTGATAGAAGAAGCCACCCACTGGCCCTGATGGTTGGATCCGGACATGACTAGGGCTGGTGGCGATTGGAACCCGAGGGTTGGGACTTGGGGTGGCTAGGGCTGAGGAAGAAGCAAGCGCAAGGGAAGAAAACGAGACTGGATCTCTATATAAAGGCCCCGAATATTGGGCGTCTCCCCCGGGGTCTCTAAAGTTACCTATTACCAAGGAGTTGTACCCAGGGGACGGTTGGGTTACCCACGCCTGCATTAATGAAAATCTTGTAAATAAAGGGACACGATCTCTGCCTTGACGAGACGTGCGAGTAAAACCGCACCCTGAGACATGAGGCGGCTCGTTAGCCGACGATTGGAAATAGTAACTGGGCAAGCATGATATGATGTCATGAACAGTTATCAACAAGTTGGGCTCGTGGGGTATCATATTCTCTGCCATTATATACACAGGTCCGGATATACTTACTTCGTCCAAAGACTAATCTGGAGTTCCTAAGGAGGGAACCCGCCTTGCAATGCCGAAGACAAGTCTGCGCGCCGGACTCCTCGTCATTGAAGCCAGGTTCAGGGGCTACTGAGGGAGTCCTGGACTAAGGGGTCCTCGGGCATCCGGCCTATTATCCATGGGCCGGACTAATGAGCTGTGAAGACATGAAGGCCGAAGAATGCACCGTGTCCAGATTGGACTCTACTTGGCGTGGAAGGCAAGCTTGGCGACCGAATATTCCTTCTTATGTAACCGACTCCATGTAAACCCTAGATCCCCTCGGTGTCTATATAAACCAAAGGGGATAGTCCGGAAAGGACATCACATATACTCATTACCATACCCACGTAGGCTAGACTTCTAGGGTTTAGCCATTACAATCTCGTGGTAGATCAACTCTTGTAATACTCATATTCATCAAGATCAATCAAGCAGGAAGTAGGGTATTACCTCCATAGAGAGGGCCCGAACCTGGGTAAACACCATGTCCCCTATCTCCTGTTACCATCGATCCTAGACGCACGGTTCGGACCCCCTACCCGAGATCCGCTGGTTTTGACACTGGCACTAGTCATGGTGGATAAATTCACTAAGTGGATAGAGGCCAAACCAGTTAAAACGGCCGAGTCCGGGCCGGTGATAGAATTTATATCCGGCGTCGTACACCGTTATGGTGTCCCACACAGCATCATCACTGATAACGGCTCTAATTGCACAGCCGACGAAGTGAAAACCTGGTGCGCTAATCTGGGCATCAAGCTCGGTTACGCCTCTGTCTATCATCCGCAGACAAACGGTCAAGTCGAACGGGCCAATAGTCTTATAATGAGCGGCATTAAACCCAGGCTAGTGTGGTCTTTGAAGGAATCAGACGCACACTAGGTCGAGGAGCTTGACTCCGTACTCTGGGGGCTGCGGACCACGCCCAACTGAACTACCGGATACACACCTTTTTTCATGGTGTACGGCGCAGAGGCTGTGCTACCCTGCGACATTATACATGACTCACCTCGGGTGCGCATGTACGAAGAGAGAGAGGCCGAGCTCGATCGGCAGGACAGCCTAGGCGCCTTGGAGGAGGAGTATGACGTCGCAAAAGCCTGTTCAGCATTTTATCAACAACAGGCCCGCAGATATCAGAGCAGAGAAGTATGGGCCAAGACTTATAACGTTGGCGAACTCATTCTACGCTTGCCGGAGAAGAAATAGGACAAACTCAAGCCCAAATGGGAGGGTCCCTTCATCATTGACGAAGTCCTCACCGGAGGAGCGTACCACTTGCGTGATGTGTCAAACAATCGCCTCGAGCCGAACCCCTGGAACATGGCCAGACTCCGAAGATTCTATGCCTAAGCGCCAAACTCTTTGTTCGTCTCCTTCTCCCTGCTGTTTCTATAATACTTTTTTTAGTTCTCTCTCTCTCTTTTAGTTTTTCTCTTTAGCCTTAAAGCTTTCGTGCGGTTAGCTCGCGCACCTCGGTCGCACACATATGCCTTCAAATATGTACGTCCATTATACTTGGGGGCTTCTTGTACAGAAGCTTGCTATTATTCTCCGGGCATCAAGCTCATCACATATGCGTTTTTCCCCATATGTACCTTTTCTTCTCCATTATATGCATCGATATGACTTAAGTTTTGGCCAAGCTGGGTTGCCTGGTTCCTGTGCTTATGCCCTACGTTCCCGTTAGTTCGGCTAGGGCATAAAGGGAGCACTTCTGCGATTGTTACTGCCGGGTCATCTGGATGTGTACCTCAGACTGGGTGAAGCCGAAAGCTAGCGTTCTTAAGGGAATATCCGGTCGGTGAATTAAAGATGTTTTTTGCATTCGCTCCATTTGCGAACCCCCAGAAGATATATATATATATATATATATATATATATATATATATATATATACACTACGATTTTTTCAATCACAGTTTGGACATGCGTTCTAATGCATGCACACCCAGGGAAAGGAATCCTTAACGGAACTATTCTCTCTGGAAGATGTTTCTTACATAATGTAATATAACATAACTAGCTGGATACAACTTGTCTGTTCAAGCAACTATGACCCCTACGCCTGGTTTCCACGCATACCCCGGTTTATTCGGCCGCACGGGTATTCGCAAACACTCTGTGCCTTCGGGTCCAGAGGGCAAAGCGAAAAGGTCTGCCATGACAATCATTTTACAATTCAGCTAGACGGAAAAATACACAGTCATTTCGACTCAAAATTTTCCTCCTCTATACCGTCCAGCAGGCTATCTAACTTACAATCCTGCTGGGAAAATTTGGCAGCTACTGCTACTTGGTCATACACCTTATTAACAGGAACTTCCTTCCCGTCTAACCCTAGAGGTCTGACCCGAGCCATATGATTCGGGTCAAGCCTGGTGTACCGTGTCTTCACCATGGCCCAGGCTTCTCGAGCCCCTTCCCGGCAGGCCGATATTTTCCACAATCGAAAGCGCCGTCGCGCCCCCTTGAATAGCTCTAGGAGCTCCTCCATCTTTCCTAGAGGGGAGGCAGCTGGCCACAAAGCTTTGGCAACGCTTTGCATCGCCTACCGAGCTTGCTCATGAATACGCGACTGCTCTTGTAGCAGATCGCCTAAGAATCCGGACATCTCATCTTCGGGACGGCCGGTCAGCATACCTACAGATATAACTCTGTCAGTTCCTAATATATCTAAACTATTATAAAGTAAAGTTGGCCACATACTGAACATGCCACCGCGCAACCTTTTATTCTCCTTCACGGAGTCAGCCAGTTGGGCCCATACATCTTTAAGATCCTCGCCCAATCGGGCATTCGAATCTTGGAGCTTGGTCTTCTCCAGTATGACTTTTGTGAGCACACGCTCGCCCGTGGCTAGCAGCTTCTTGGCTTCTTGTTCTCCGTCCTATGAAGCTTTCAGTTGTTCTTGTAGTTGACCTAATGATCCTGATAGGAGGTAAGCAACCGTGTTTAACATTATTGGTATACCATTCTATTTTCTCGATGGAGGGGAACATTACAAGGTGACGCCTTCTTGGATTTCTCCAGTTCGGCACGGGCAGCAGTTAGCTGCGTCTCGCACTTTTCTAGCTCTTGGGCTAACAGGTCGCTCTTCTCAATAAGAACCTGGTTATACAACGATACTTAAATCATTTGTACCAACTGCTTCAAGTATCGGGGGTTACTGGCATATGGTTATCATAGTCAGACAAAGTAAACTTACATGCACATCTTTTAAATGCTGCTTTGTGGCTCTGTTAAGCCCATCTCGAGCAGCTTGGATATATGCATCAGCCGAGCTGAAGGTGTTAAATGCCTCTTCTGAAAAACCAGGGTCTCGTAAAACGGCCCTGCGACGCCGATGATTCATGGCGCTCTCCACTTCCAAGTTGGTGACAGATACATCATCCGAATCCTCGGCTGGAGGACAGTCCGGCGTCACCCCCGCATCAGCCTCCATCTTCACGGCAGGATCTGGATCCTGGTTGCGGGAAGTATGACCGGCCGGACCCTCAGATATAGTCCGGCACACCTTTTTCCTGATACAGGGTAAACGGAAAGGTCATAGTTGGATGTGACTGCCAAGGTGCATATTTGCAAATTCATACCTCTTTGATGAAGGCTCGGTCGTATCTTCATTTGCCTTCCTCTTCGAAGGCTTTCCTGACGCTCTCTTCGGAGATGCCCCGGGGGCAGCATGGCGCGCCGAACGCCTCCCCTTTTGAGCAAAGGACAGTGCGGTGGGTGAGGAGGAATGAGAAAGCTCTCTTGGACAAGGTATCTCCGGATTACTTACATGTGAAGCAGGAAGGAGACCAGGGTAATCGGTGATGATGGGTACATCTGTACCGTCATAGCTGATCTGATAGAATATTCCATCCTCGAGCTCCACAAATATGTCTAGATCTTCTTCATATCCGGGGTCAAGATCCCGGTTGCGATTCTCCGGCTGAGGAGCAGGGTCATGGATCCCCTTGACAACCTTTCGCCATTCCTGTTATATGTGGATAAGATACTGCCTGTCAAGAATGATTCAGGGACATGAGTAAAATAGTGGATCTGAAGCTTACCCAGCTGGGAGGATTATACAGGGAAAATCCGTCTTGATATTGGAGATGGGTAAACTCCTCCTTCTCCCCTTTATACAGCTCGGCCAGTATTTTGGCCAGGGCGGTGGGGGTCTTCGGGCCCTTCCGACCATAGCGTGAGGCGTCGTATTCCCCGTTATAATGCCACATGGGCATCCCTTTGTATTGGAGTGGCTGGACCCCCGGCACTATAGAGATCGCCATTACCTCGACTATTCACAATCCGGACTGGGCAAGTGTCTTGATCTTGCCTAGCAGCAAGCTGATCTCTGCACTATCCTCTTCCTCGAGGCTCTGAGGATGCCATCTATGGTGTTTCTTCAGTGGAGCACTTGAAAACTCGGGGAGGCCCATACAGACGGCGTCGGGTAGAGCGACATTGTCGATGTAGAACCATTCGGAAGGCCACTCTTCGGAAGCTTTCTTTGGCGTGCCGGACAGGTATCCGGTCCCGATGATGCACCACACTTCGGCTCCTCCCACTTCAAAAATTGACCCACCTTGGTTACGAGGGATGAGGCAGAATAGTCTTCTCCATAAATCGAAATGAGCCTGGCAGCCCAGGAATAGCTCGCATAGAGCGACATAACCCGCAATATGAAGGATAGAGGCAGGAGTGAGATTGTGCAGTTGGAGGCCGTAATACTCCAGCAGACCTCGGAGGAGGGATGGATCGAAAATCCGACACCTCTTAACAAGAAGGGGACGAAGCATACTCGTTCTCCCCTGGACGGATTGGGGAAGTTCTCTATTTGAGCCCCGCCCTTGAAGGACGTCATCCCTGCTCGTACGGGGACCAAGTCCACGGGGGGGAAAAGCCATGTGTTTGCAGCTTCACCAGCTGACTGTGGGATATAGAACATCTCTCCCAATCACCATTTTTGGAGCCGTGGGGACGAGAGGAAGAGCTGGGAGCGCTAGCCATGTTGGGGTGGTTTTTTCTTAGCAAGCTCTGAGGATTTTTCGCGAGGTGTGGAATGGATCTGAGATCTATTCTCTTTAAATAGGCACCTTTGTGGTACGGTCGGGGTGGTATATGCAAAAAATACCCCCGACCTTTCGCATTCGCTCGACACGTGGAAACTGAAATTGTTGATGCACAGAAGCCGAGGGGTACAACATTAAATGGAAGGCCGAACACACTACTCGGAAGTCATCGGTGGAGGAACCCGCCTTGCAATGTCGAAGATAATCTATGTGTCGAACACCTCATCATTGAAGACTGGTTCAGGGGCTACTGAGGGAGTCCTGGACTAAGGGGTCCTCAGGCGTCCGGCCTGTTAGCCATGGGCCGAACTAATGGGCTGTGAAGATACGAAGACCGAAGACTACACCCGTGTCCGGATGGGACTTTCCTTGGCATGGAAGGCAAGCTTGGCGGCCAACTATTTAGATTCATTTCTCTGTAACCGACCTTGTGTAACCCTAGATCCCTCCCGTGTCTATATAAACCAGAGGGCTAGGTCCGTAGATAGGTCGAATCCTCATAATCATAGCCAAACTAGACTTTGAGGGTTTAGTCATTAAGATCTCGTGGTAGATCAACTCTTGTAATACTCATATTCATCGATCAATCAAGCAGGACGTAGGGTATTACCTCCATAGAGAGGGCCCGAACCTGGGTAAACATCGTGTCCCCTGTCTCCTGTTACCATCGACCTTAGACGCACAGTTCGGGACCCCCTACCCGAGATCCGCCGGTTTTGACACCGACAACAAGTGCAATATGGATGGTAGATATAGGTTTTTGTAATCTAAAAATATAAAAATAGCAAGGTAGCAAGTAACAAAAGTGTCACATCCCTGGTCCTGTTATGCACTAGGCTAGACCTCATGTGAGCATCATGTTTTAATTCAAATGAAATTTGAATTGAGGAATTTTCAAAGCCTCAGAAACCTTCTAAAAATGATCAACATTAAAATCTCCTCAAAGAAGTCCAAGAAAATGTTCCTCTTAGTCTCTGAAAATATTGCAAAGAGGTAAAACTCAAAACAATATTTTTGGTATCTCAGAGTTAATTATTTTGGGCCTTTGAATTAAATAAATAGCTATTTGCATTGGATATATATTTGATATATAAATAATATATGTCCAATAATTACTGGAACATTTTATGCGGTTTGGTATATTTTAACTCTAGCCACATAACTATTTTCAGGATTTTATAAAATGGTTTAGTATTTTACTAAACTAAAACAACACAGAACAAAATAGATAAATAGAAAAGAAAATAAAAGAGAGAGAGAGAAGGAAGTTACCTGGCGCTCACCTGGCAGCCCACTTACCTGGCCTTCTACTGTAGCAGCCCAGCCCACCACCGCAGCCATCCCTGTCGTCTTCCTCCTCGGACAGTAGGACGCAGGCGCGTGGCCGGAGTGCGCGGGCACACGCCCAGGCCACCTCCTGCCTCTCTGCCTGTCTCACCGTCGCCCTGAGGATGCCACGCACCCCCTGGACCGCTCTCACTCTCTCCCATTCCTTCTTCTCTCTTCTCTGGCTCTCTCACTCGCGCGACCGAGAACCGCCGCCGCCGCCGCTCGTCGCAGTCGTAGCCACCACCGTCGTTCCACCCCACCAGAGTGACCAAAGGCTTTGCCTCGACGCCCCCGACCTCTCCATGGAGCTACACAACGCCGGGAGCCCTGCATCGCCGCCCACGCCGTCTTCCCCATCTCCGGCCGCCCGAGATCGCCGGCGCCCGCTCGCCACCTCCGACGTCTCCCCCGAGCCGCTGGGCCCTCCAATCGACCCCATGTAAGCCCCGCCATCGTTCACCCCTACCCCCGTTCTCTTTTGCTCGCTCTGGCCGCCGATTCCATCAAGGCCGAAACCCACCGCCGCACGAGCTCGACGCCGGCGTCACTCCGGTGACCATTTGGTCGCGCACCAGCGTCCAACGAACTCGAGGCTGCACACAGAGCATGGCTAGCGCGTTAGTTGGTTCATTTGCGCGCTGCAACACCAAACCCGCAACTCATCCGAACGCCGGCCGCCGCCCAAACGCTCGCCGGCGTCGTTCCCGGCCACCGCACGCTCAACCACCCGCACCGCTGGACGCGGAGCACTCCAAGCTCTCCGTAGAGCCTAGTCGCGCACCAAATCGTCGCCGAACGGCGATTTCCGAAGCTCGCCGCTGTGTCCTGTGGTCGCCGCCGGCTGGTCTCCGGTGGCTGACATGGCACCATTAGTTTAGGTGCTAATCGCGTTTAGTCAGTGTCGCGTGTCGATGACATATGGGCCCCACGCCCTTAACTAACCACGGTTTAACCCCTGTTTAGTTTAAGTTAACCACAGTGACCCCACGCGTCGGAGTTGACCTAGCTGATGTGGCCGTTGACCGGTCCCACCTGTCATTCACTCAATCCAGACCTGAGACACTGACCAGTGGGCCCCACTGGTCAGGTTTGACCGGACCAGCCCAGTTGACTCTGCTGACGTCACAGTGACGTGGTGCTGACGCCATAAATCATTTTCTGGAATTATTTTAATTCTAAATATTCAGGAAATTCTAGAAAATGCCTAAAACTTCTAAAATTCATAGAAATTCAACCGTAACTCCAAATTAAATAATTTATATATGAAAAATTATCAGAAAAATTCAAGGAATTCATCTGTACCATTTTCATGCATGTTTGAACAATGTTTGTCCTCTGTTTTGGACAAAACAAATAAAGGGCATTTAAATAATCATATATGGAGTTGGAAATTGAATCTTGTATTCAAACCAACTTCATTTAATCTGTTGCTAGTTGCATTAGCCCAAAACACATTCATTTTGCCATGTCATGATCATGCATCATATTGTGCATTGCATTGATTGTGTTCCCTTCTGTGTTGCCGGTATTTGTCCCCTCTCGATAGACGTGATACCGATGATGTGATCGTTGACACTGATGAAGACTCAATGTTATCTTCAGAAGTGCCAGGCAAGCAAAACCCCCTTGTTCATTCCGATACAATCCCACTCTCTCGCTCCTGCTCTCTTTTACTGCATTAGGACAACAACGATTCAACCGTTACTTGCTGCGGTAGCTGAACCCCTTTATCCTCTGCATGACCTGTCATTCCACAGTAAATAGATGAAACCCACTAGCATGAGTAGGAGTTGTTTGAGCCCTGATGTGCCTACTCATTTATGTTTGTTTGTCATGCCTGCTACTGCTTAGAGTTGAGTCGGGTCTGATTCATCGGGGATGAATCAGAGGCGTGTGAACCTGTCCTACTGTGTGTGAGCTAAGTGTGTGAATACGATTTGGTAAAGGTAGCGGTGAGAGGCCATGTAGGAGTACATGGTGGGTTGTCTCATTGCAGCCATCCTCAGGAACTGAGTTCTGTGTTTGTGATCCATGATTCAGCTACTACCACGCATTGGGCCCGAAACCAATGGACCCTCTCGGCTTCTTGATCACCCTTGTCCTCTGTCCAGGAGTTGCAAGTAGTTTCTGGTGTTTGTAGTATGCTGGAGGCCGTGGGCAGCGCTGACCGGAGGGGTGGGCTATGATGCGGTAGGCACGTGGCACGGTGTACCGGGCGCCCGTTTGGTGTCTCGGGAACCCTGTTCACATCGTTTGGGGCTGTGAGCGAAACTCCGGCCGGATCTCCTCATGGATGGAACCCGAATAGGCGATAAACCTGGACTAGAGACTCGAGTGTTTAGGCAGGCCGTGGCCGACACCCACGTTGGGCTTCCGCTTGAAGGTTGCCGAGTACATGTCGTGTAAACGGCGGTAAGTGGTGAGAGCGTGTGTGAAGAAGTACACCCCTGCAGGGTTAACATCATCTATTCGAATAGCCGTGTCCGCGGTAAAGGACTTCTGGGTTGCTTATATCAGTTCATAGACAAGTGAAAGTGGATACTTTAAAATGCGCAAGATAAGCGTGAGTTCTATGGATGGCGTTCTCGTAGGGAGACGGGAGCGGATCCATAGTGGTGTATTGATATGGTGAATATGTGGACTCGTGTGCGCCACCTCAAAAGAGTTACATTGCAGTCGTAGTTCAGGATAGCCACCGAGTCAAAGCTGGCTTGCTGCAGTTAAACCCCACCATCCCCTTTGTTGATAATGATGCATATGTAGTTAGTTCTGATGTAAGTCTTGCTGGGTACATTTGTACTCACGTTTTCCTATTTTATGTTTTTGCAGAGAGACTTCGGTCTCGCTAGTAGTTCCGCGTGGACTTCGACGTTTAGCTTGTTACCTCAGCTACGATCTTGTGCCTCGGCAGGATCTGGTAGATAGTCAGGCTTCTCGGCCTTTTTCATTTATAGATGTCTGTACTCAGACATGATAGCTTCCGCTTGTGCTTTGATTTGTATGCTCTGAATGTTGGGTCATGAGATCCATGTTTGTAATATCTCGCTCCTCGGAGACTATTGATAAATTACTTGAGTCATAGAGTCATGTTGTGATGCCATGTTGTATTTGCACATATCGAGCATATTGTGTGTATGTTATTGAAATGCTTGGTATGTGTGGGATCTGACCATCTAGTTGTTTATCTTTAGTAGCCTCTCTTACCGGGAAATGTCTCCTAGTGTTCCACCGAGCCATGGTAGCTCGCTACTGCTCCGGAACACTTAGGCTGGCCGGCATGTGTCCTTCTTTGTTCCTGTGTCTGTCCCTTCGGGGAAATGTCACGCGATGAATACCGTAGTCCTGTTAGCCTGCTACAGCCCGGTTCACCGGAGTCCTGCTAGCCCAGTGCTACAGCCTGGATTCACTCGCTGATGACCGACACGTTCGATGCTGGGTCATGGATGCCTGTCCCTGTAAGTCTGTGCCACTTTGGGTTTACGACTAGCCATGTCAGCCCGGGCTCCTTAACATATGGATGCTAGCGACACTATCATATACGTGAGCCAAAAGGCGCAAACGGTCCCGAGCAAAAGTAAGGCGACACCCGTGGGGACACCGTGCGTGAGGCTGCAAGGTGATATGAGGTGTTACAGGCTAGATCGATGTGTCATCGAGTCGGGGTCCTGACAGCGTTGGTATCAGAGCTTGACTGCCTGTAGGATTATCAAGCCAAACTGGTCGAAGTTGAGTCTAGAAATTCTTTAGTTATATAAGGGAATTGATTGTGGGATGGAACGTAAGGCTCTTTTTACTCTTTATACCTCACGGCCTTCTGATCTGAGTCATCATCTTCTCTTCTACGGGGATTAAGAACTAGGCCATCTCTTCTTTCTATCAGGATCACGTGTTACTAATCCATAGACTTATAGAATTGTTGGAATTAAGTCTCAGTTCAGTTTCTACCTCTGTATGTTAATTATTGATCTCGAAACCTTGGTATTGTGCTTCTGAGTGGTTATGCCACCATTTTTGTGAATGTCTCAAATCTTTTCTGAGCATTTACAGCCGTTATGCTGTCCGAGTCATTCCAGGTTTCTAAATAGTCTGAAGCATTTGCAAAATCCTTTCCCTCTGTTTTGGTGTCCGTTTGGTCATAATAAGCACACTAATCGCCGGTTGAGGTACTCTGTTGCCTCGACATATATGCTGGAATTATTATTATGACCTTAGGTGTCTTAGGGGATCACCTAGTAATCTAGCAATGTTTTGTGTTCCCAGTGTGAAGATTCTGGCCATCATTCTCGAAAGCATCTCGTGGTGCTACTTAGGAGTAGGTATTCTATTCCTGGGTTCTGAACCCGAGATTCACCCTACTTACATCATGTTGATAGTGTTGCTAGTTCCTTTAGGATAATAGTAACCTTTGCGATAGTCCTCGAGGTTCATGGTACATCCTTCTTCCAATTACCATGAAGCATTCTTGGCAGGAGTTCTTCTGAACCAAAAGATGACAACAAGAGTGCTCTTGATGAGTTCTCCATTATATATTGTGGCTCTGCCAGCTCAACCTTTCTGCACGGGTTATCCGGAAGAATTATGTTGAACTTGGTTCGACATACTAATCTATGCATCCACAACTCAGAAAGTTATATGTTCCTTTGAGTTGTCCCTCTTTAGTTGTCTACTGACCTTCGTCTATCAATTGATAGTCAAGAGTATGTGTGCATTCGTGTTATCAATGCTTATTATTCTTGTGGTCCGTCAAGCCATTCTATTCCAGAATGACTAGGAGAAACAAACTCCAGAACCTTATCCATTTCCAGGATTGGGTCAAAGTAGTTGTATTCCGCAGATCAAAATGCCAATCCAGCTTTTGTTCTGTTCTACCTTGGAGTATTACCATCTTTATATCGGGATTGTTATAGGAATTGCACACCATCCTATGAATTCTTGGTGCAGTGATACTTCTCTCCATCATTATTCATTTCTCGGTTCCCATGTTGTTATAACCGGATTGTCGACAAGTGAATCGTGATGTGTGAAATCAATACTCCTAGCAACCTTGTTGCTTGGTAGTTAAATGGACAATAACCTCATTCTTAACGTGTTGGTTCTTGAATCATCATTCTAAGATTGATTGTGCTACCTTGTCCATCTTCCTGGTGCACATTTCGATTGATGAGTTAGAATTTTGTCAAGTCCTCGCTCATTTGATCATATCGTCTTGCCCTGAAAAGCAAGATTGTTCTCGATCTTAGTAACATATCGGTGGTTCGTGATTTTCCGAAGATCTTCTCGGGAGTATTACCAGGTTGTCACCTGACCGCTATGTTGAGCTCGTGATCAAGTTGGTTTATCCTGTAAACCACCCTTTCTCCAAGAATCTGTGTTGGATACCCCTGAGCTAGTTTGTTAAGCCAAGCAACAACTTGGAGAGTTGGAAGATAAAAGCTTACCTGACTTAGTTCATTTCAAAGGGATACCCTTTGTATGTGTGTGTTGAAGAAAGTTGATATTTTCATCGACTGAACCTCGTGATCAGTTAATGGACCTATCATCTTGTCCAACCTTTGATTTGGGTGTGGGATATCCTCAAATCAAGTCAGAACCAACGATGTTCGTAATGTTGTCTTACTCGTGGTTTTTCCTCGAGCATACACCATTATATTCTTTGGTCTGACCAATACTATCACCTTGTTCACATAGTTATGGAATTCCATCTCCATGGGAATCTGGATGAATTGTTGTTGAGCCCATCGACAACATCCTTGTCTTCTCCATAATTTTGCTGAACATTAAGCTAGTGTTGGAAACTTTTGAAAGCATTTGTTCATGCTAGCTCATGAAGCATATGTTCAGACGTAAGAAGTGACTTCCTCCAGTTCATGTGCATTTGATGCAAGTTGCCACCGTGGATTCGAGAAAGTCAATGTTGTTCCCTTTGGAATCATCCCAAATCAGTCATGCATAGGTGCGAAGTATTCTGTGGTTCGGAGACTTGCAACCTCTATTCTATATGTGTCCCGAGCACACCAAGCCACTGATTGATTTGTTCAAGGAGAAGGAGTTCCTTCATAAGAGCTAATCCGGACTTATGTAGGGATTTCGATACCCTCGCTGATGGTTCCCAACCAGAACTCGGTAGTGTTTTATTGTAAGACTACCATGTGGGCATGCTTGTCTGGGAGAACGTGTTCACATGTTTGTAGCAGAACCAGCTCATGTTTTGGAGCTTGCTATCGTAGTTCATTCCCCGAGAATCTCGCAACATCATCTCGTCGATTTGTGTTGCAAACTTTCATTTTTTCTTCCTAGACTCGATGAGCCTAGAATATCCTGACACCAACCAGATCTGAATCTCAGGCAGATATGATGGTTGGAACATTTCCCCAAGAACTATAATATTGGTCTCTCGATAACCGGTAAGGTGGATGTTGTGGCCAACACACCCATCCGGTAGACCTATTATTATAGTATCTTGTTTGAGGAAGTTGGCCACCCCCCCCATAGGGATTTCGTAGGATTTACTCCCTAGTTGCCCCTATGGATTTCTGAGATCCCGAAGTCCGACCTTTTTACTTGATGTTCTAGATACCAGACCATTTCTATGAATGGGTTACACTAGCACATCAAGGAGAACATTAGAAGCGGAGGGCTAAATGTCTCTCGGTCGATCATCCAGATTTTATTTCCTTGGCCCCGCCAAGGGTGAAATCTGAGAAGGTGTTATCTTCCTTGCATCTGCATCCTCCATCACCCTTCATCATGGTAGTAAGTTGTGTTACCGGACCCTTGACACGGATGTTGGTAAAACCTTAATGATTATGGAATTGCTCAAGTTCTTGAGAGCACGTGCAAGTGTTAGGTTTGATCGTCGGCATTAACTGTATAGCGCTCTCAATTTCCTCGGTTATGCTATAACCATTCCAACAGTGAATTCACTCTCTATTGTTGGGTTCTTCCCCAGTTACCAGAATCATTCCCAGCATTTGCATTTGGTTCCCAGCTTGCACCGCCAATGTGCCATTCTACCATGGGTCTCTTCCATTTTCGGTGATAAGCAAAAATCATCCATTGCGTTGTCTCCAACAAGGTAATCCACATCATCCAAGTCCGAGTATGCCATTCTACCGACCCCCTCCAAATGATCGCTCGTGATTGCCTTAGGCTGGTATAAAGAGTTTCAATGATCTTTGAATCAAAGGTAATTCTTTTTGCCACTTAAGGGGATATATCTACGAGTCACCTTCCCTAAGGTGCATCGTTATGGTATCATGGCAATTCAACTCCTCGCTACGTTGACAACCGATTACCACCTTAAGCGTGAAGTTGTTGTCTACCTAGTGAACCCTCGTCATCTGTCTCACTCCATTTCTTCAGATCTGTGCTTCGTCTCTCAGCTCAAGAGATGTTGCTATGTCTCATCCCGAGAGTTACTCCTGAGTTGTTCGACCTCCGAGAAGAACGATTCTTTTAGGGTCTTTCCTTTCCTCTCGTTGTCATGTTAGTTGGAGTTCTCAGAACAAGACTTCGAGACAATAATGGTGAACGAATCAACGTTCAATTGGAGTGCAACTGGATCGTGAAGATTATACTAGTTTGTGTTTCCCCTTCACCTTACCCTACGCTTGAATCTCGGGACGAGATTTTTGTTTAGTGGGGGTGAGTTGTCACATCCCTGGTCCTGTTATGCACTAGGCTAGACCTCATGTGAGCATCATGTTTTAATTCAAATGAAATTTGAATTGAGGAATTTTCAAAGCCTCAGAAACCTTCTAAAAATGATCAACATTAAAATCTCCTCAAAGAAGTCCAAGAAAATGTTCCTCTTAGTCTCTGAAAATATTGCAAAGAGGTAAAACTCAAAACAATATTTTTGGTATCTCAGAGTTAATTATTTTGGGCCTTTGAATTAAATAAATAGCTATTTGCATTGGATATATATTTGATATATAAATAATATATGTCCAATAATTACTGGAACATTTTATGCGGTTTGGTATATTTTAACTCTAGCCACATAACTATTTTCAGGATTTTATAAAATGGTTTAGTATTTTACTAAACTAAAACAACACAGAACAAAATAGATAAATAGAAAAGAAAATAAAAGAGAGAGAGAGAGAAGGAAGTTACCTGGCGCTCACCTGGCAGCCCACTTACCTGGCCTTCTACTGTAGCAGCCCAGCCCACCACCGCAGCCATCCCTGTCGTCTTCCTCCTCGGACAGTAGGACGCAGGCGCGTGGCCGGAGCGCGCGGGCACACGCCCAGGCCACCTCCTGCCTCTCTGCCTGTCTCCCCGTCGCCCTGAGGATGCCACGCACCCCCTGGACCGCTCTCACTCTCTCCCATTCCTTCTTCTCTCTTCTCTGGCTCTCTCACTCGCGCGACCGAGAACCGCCGCCGCCGCCGCTCGTCGCAGTCGTAGCCACCACCGTCGTTCCACCCCACCAGAGTGACCAAAGGCTCCGCCTCGACGCCCCCGACCTCTCCATGGAGCTACGCAACGCCGGGAGCCCTGCATCGCCGCCCACGCCGTCTTCCCCATCTCCGGCCGCCCGAGATCGCCGGCGCCCGCTCGCCACCTCCGACGTCTCCCCCGAGCCGATGGGCCCTCCAATCGACCCCCTGTAAGCCCCGCCATCGTTCACCCCTACCCCCGTTCTCTTTTGCTCGCTCTGGCCGCCGATTCCATCAAGGCCGAAACCCACCGCCGCACGAGCTCGACGCCGGCATCACTCCGGTGACCATTTGGTCGCGCACCAGCGTCCAACGAACTCGAGGCTGCACACAGAGCATGGCTAGCGCGTTAGTTGGTTCGTTTGCGCGCTGCAACACCAAACCCGCAACTCATCCGAACGCCGGCCGCCGCCCAAACGCTCGCCGGCGTCGTTCCCGGCCACCACACGCTCAACCACCTGCACCGCTGGACGCGGAGCACTCCAAGCTCTCCGTAGAGCCTAGTCGCGCACCAAATCGTCGCCGAACGGCGATTTCCGAAGCTCGCCGCCGTGTCCTGTGGTCGCCGCCGGCTGGTCTCCGGTGGCTGACGTGGCACCATTAGTTTAGGTGCTAATCACGTTTAGTCAGTGTCGCGTGTCGATGACATATGGGCCCCACGCCCTTAACTAACCACGGTTTAACCCCTGTTTAGTTTAAGTTAACCATAGTGACCCCACGCGTCGGAGTTGACCTAGCTGATGTGGCCGTTGACCGGTCCCACCTGTCATTCACTCAATCCAGACCTGAGACACTGACCAGTGGGCCCCACTGGTCAGGTTTGACCGGACCAGCCCAGTTGACTCTGCTGACGTCACAGTGACGTGGTGCTGACGCCATAAATCATTTTCTGGAATTATTTTAATTCTAAATATTCAGGAAATTCCAGAAAATGCCTAAAACTTCTAAAATTCATAGAAATTCAACCGTAACTCCAAATTAAATAATTTATATATGAAAAATTATCAGAAAAATTCAAGGAATTCATCTGTACCATTTTCATGCATGTTTGAACAATGTTTGTCCTCTGTTTTGGACAAAACAAATAAAGGGCATTTAAATAATCATATATGGAGTTGGAAATTGAATCTTGTATTCAAACCAACTTCATTTAATCTGTTGCTAGTTGCATTAGCCCAAAACACATTCATTTTGCCATGTCATGATCATGCATCATATTGTGCATTGCATTGATTGTGTTCCCTTCTGTGTTGCCGGTATTTGTCCCCTCTCGATAGACGTGATACCGATGATGTGATCGTTGACACTGATGAAGACTCAATGTTATCTTCAGAAGTGCCAGGCAAGCAAAACCCCCTTGTTCATTCCGATACAATCCCACTCTCTCGCTCCTGCTCTCTTTTACTGCATTAGGACAACAACGATTCAACCGTTACTTGCTGCGGTAGCTGAACCCCTTTATCCTCTGCATGACCTGTCATTCCACAGTAAATAGATGAAACCCACTAGCATGAGTAGGAGTTGTTTGAGCCCTGATGTGCCTACTCATTTATGTTTGTTTGTCATGCCTGCTACTGCTTAGAGTTGAGTCGGGTCTGATTCATCGGGGATGAATCAGAGGCGTGTGAACCTGTCCTACTGTGTGTGAGCTAAGTGTGTGAATATGATTTGGTAAAGGTAGCGGTGAGAGGCCATGTAGGAGTACATGGTGGGTTGTCTCATTGCAGCCGTCCTCAGGAACTGAGTTCTGTGTTTGTGATCCATGATTCAGCTACTACCACGCATTGGGCCTGAAACCAATGGACCCTCTCGGCTTCTTGATCACCCTTGTCCTCTGTCCAGGAGTTGCAAGTAGTTTCTGGTGTTTGTAGTATGCTGGAGGCCGTGGGCAGCGCTGACCGGAGGGGTGGGCTATGATGCGGTAGGCACGTGGCACGGTGTACCGGGCGCCCGTTTGGTGTCTCGGGAACCCTGTTCACATCGTTTGGGGCTTTGAGCGAAACTCCGGCCGGATCTCCTCATGGATGGAACCCGAATAGGCGATAAACCTGGACTAGAGACTCGAGTGTTTAGGCAGGCCGTGGCCGACACCCACGTTGGGCTTCCGCTTGAAGGTTGCCGAGTACATGTCTTGTAAACGGCGGTAAGTGGTGAGAGCGTGTGTGAAGAAGTACACCCCTGCAGGGTTAACATCATCTATTCGAATAGCCGTGTCCGCGGTAAAGGACTTCTGGGTTGCTTATATCAGTTCATAGACAAGTGAAAGTGGATACTTTAAAATGCGCAAGATAAGCGTGAGTGCTATGGATGGCGTTCTCGTAGGGAGACGGGAGCGGATCCATAGTGGTGTATTGATATGGTGAATATGTGGACTTGTGTGCGCCACCTCAAAAGAGTTACATTGCAGTAGTAGTTCAGGATAGCCACCGAGTCAAAGCTGGCTTGCTGCAGTTAAACCCCACCATCCCCTTTGTTGATAATGATGCATATGTAGTTAGTTCTGATGTAAGTCTTGCTGGGTACATTTGTACTCACGTTTTCCTATTTTATGTTTTTGCAGAGAGACTTCGGTCTCGCTAGTAGTTCCGCGTGGACTTCGACGTTTAGCTTGTTACCTCAGCTACGATCTTGTGCCTCGGCAGGATCTGGTAGATAGTCAGGCTTCTCGGCCTTTTTCATTTATAGATGTCTGTACTCAGACATGATAGCTTCCGCTTGTGCTTTGATTTGTATGCTCTGAATGTTGGGTCATGAGACCCATGTTTGTAATATCTCGCTCCTCGGAGCCTATTGATAAATTACTTGAGTCATAGAGTCATGTTGTGATGCCATGTTGTATTTGCACATATCGAGCATATTGTGTGTATGTTATTGAAATGCTTGGTATGTGTGGGATCTGACCATCTAGTTGTTTATCTTTAGTAGCCTCTCTTACCGGGAAATGTCTCCTAGTGTTCCACCGAGCCATGGTAGCTCGCTACTGCTCCGGAACACTTAGGCTGGCCGGCATGTGTCCTTCTTCGTTCCTGTGTCTGTCCCTTCGGGGAAATGTCACGCGATGAATACCGGAGTCCTGTTAGCCTGCTACAGCCCGGTTCACCGGAGTCCTGCTAGCCCAGTGCTACAGCCTGGATTCACTCGCTGATGACCGACACGTTCGATGCTGGGTCATGGATGCCTGTCCCTGTAAGTCTGTGCCACTTTGGGTTTACGACTAGCCATGTCAGCCCGGGCTCCTTAACATATGGATGCTAGCGACACTATCATATACGTGAGCCAAAAGGCGCAAACGGTCCCGGGCAAAGGTAAGGCGACACCCGTGGGGACACCGTGCGTGAGGCCGCAAGGTGATATGAGGTGTTACAGGCTAGATCGATGTGTCATCAAGTCGGGGTCCTGACAAAAAGTGAGCGAAAACGGTATTGCAATGCTTGGAAACAAGGCCTAGGGTTCATATTTCACTAGTGCAAGTTCTCTCAACAATGATAAAATAATTAGGTCATATAACAATCCCTCAACGTGCAACAAAGAGTCACTCCAAAGTCACTAATAGCGGAGAACAAACGAAGAGATTATTGTAGTTTACGAAAACAACCTCAAAGTTATTCTTTCTGATCAGTCTATTGGGCTATTCCTATAAGTGTCACAAACAGCCCTTGAGTTCGTACTTAAATAACACCTTAAGACACACATCAACCAAAACCCTGATGTCACCTAGATACTCCAATGTCACCACAAGTATTCGCGGGTTTGATTATACGATATGCATCACAAAATCTCATATTCATCTATTCAAACCAACACAAAGAACTTCAAAGAGTGCCCCAAAGTTTCTACCGGAGAGTCAAGACGAAAACGTGTGCCAACCCCTATGCATAAGTTCACAAGGTCACAGAACCCACAAGTTTATCACCAAAACATACATCAAGTAGATCACGTGAATATCCCATTGTCACCACAGATAAGCACATGCAAGACATACATCAAGTATTCTCAAATCCTGTCGGCGGAAACGACACCTATGGGATCACTAGGATCCCTTTTGCTATGGTTGGCGGGCGCGAGGTTGTGCAAAGAGCGGGTCTAGAAGCCAGCATGAGGATCGTTTACCCAGGTTCGGGCCGCGAGGATGCGTAATACCCTAGTCCTGCTTTGGTGTATATTTCAGTGTTCTTGAGTTCTTGAACTAGCCACGATGCATGTGTCGTCCAAAAGATCTGAATCCTACTTCAGTATGCCTCGGGCCTCCTTTTATAGTCAAAAGGGGCTGCCAAAGTGGCACGCAGGAGGTGGAAAGGTATATAGTGTACAAGCTTATCGCCTGTCATTACAGGACAAAGTGAATTAAATGCGCTACTTAGGTGTCCACTTGCTTTATCAGGGGCGGTAACGAGGCCCGTCCCGTCCGTCGCCACTCCGCCTTGCTCCGACACGCGTCCAGGCCAACGAGGCATGCAATGCCATGTAGGCTGGGAGGCTGCTGAGTTGGCGTGGTGGTAGGGTTTTCACGAAGATCTGTACGCCACCACGCAGGTGCTTGGCTAGTTGGATTAGTACCCACGTACCGGCACGTGGGTACTTGCTTCAGTTGGTGGGTTGGCCACTGAGGTGGGGCGGCAAGGTCTTGCCGTGGTCTCGCGTATATTCTCGGCAAGGGTCTTTCCGGGGTCTTGTGAGCACCCTCGGCAAGAGTCTTGCCGGGGTCTTGCAAGCGTCTTCGGCAAGGAGCCTTGCCAGGGCCTCTTGGGCATCCTCGGCAAGAATTCTTGCGATTGTCTTGTCTTCTGGTCCTCATCTAGGATTTGTAGGCTCTCTGTCTTCACAAAGATCTGCATGCCACCATGCAAGCACTTCTTGAGCCTTGGTTTCAATGTTGTCGATGGTGTCGGAACTCTCAGGCTCAAGGGTGGTTGCGATGTTGGTGTTGGGCGAGCTGCCCCGACAAGGCTCTTGCCGGGGCTGTGTAGGCCGCCCCGGCAAGGGTCTTGCCGGGAGGAAGCCTGTCTGATCGCTTCGTCTTCTGCGCCCTTGGTTGGAGCGCTGCTTCGGTAGCCTTGCACTTCTGCTTCCCTCCTATGCCCTACTAAGTGTGGTAGCGGGTGCAGCTCTGACTGCCCGTGCATAGGTAAAGGGGCACAAAAGAGAGCCCCTACTTTTGTGCATCAACAGGAGCCCCTGGTCCTGGACCACACATAAGCGCGACGCGTTGTTGGGCTAGGGCCAAAACGGCGCGCGGGCACGCGGGGCGGAGTTTTACTGCGGTAACCTCTCCATTGGTAGCGCTTCCCCATGACCCGCATTGAATGCATGACATGGGGGTCGTGCATGTGGCAGTTTCTGCCCTCGTGCGTCATATCATGGTAAATGGTAAAGTGGTGGTCCGCGCCCTCCCCATAAAATGGGGAAACCACGGGCGTGCTGCTCACTTACCATCCACGTCTCTCTAATTTCGGAACCCCGTTCCTCTCTTCCTCCTCAGGCGAAAGATTCGAAGTTCTCGCCTCTGCTCGCTGCCGCTGCGCCCCCATTGCTCTTGATCCTTCACCCCCTCCCAGCTGCCATGTCGCCCAAAACCAGCAGGGGAAAGGGACCGGCCAAGGATGCCGGGGAGAAAGAGGCGCCGGAGAGCGTGTCGGCGGCGCGGCGGACGCAGCTCGCCTACTTCCCGTTGACGATCGATGCGGTGCACCTCAAGAACTTCTTCTTGCCCTTGTGGGGGAGGAAGACGATGGGGCACCCAGCCACGTGCATCGTCCCCGCCGATTTTGCCGAGGAGGGCCCAAATTGGTACCCCTTCTTCGTCAATTTCTTATCTTGTGGGCTCTGCCCCCCTTTATCTAACTTCTTCAATGATGTCATGCACACCTACGGCTTCCATCTTTTGGAACTCACGCTGAACGAAGTGGCGTGCATGGCTCTCTTCGCCCACCTCTGTGAGGGCTTTGTCGGGGTGCTCCCTCGCACGGTGCTCTTCCGCCACTACTTCTCTCCTCGCATCCAACCAGGGGGCGCCATCTCTGGGAGTATTGCCTGGATCACGAGGACCCAGGAGAAAGGCACATACCTAGAGGGTGCCCAGAAGGAGAGGTGGGAGGAGTGGCGGGGCCGGTGGTGCTGGATCAAGGAGGAGGACCCGCAGGAGTTTTGCCTGGTTCGTCAGAGCCCGCCGACCCGCCGCGCGGACTGGAGTGACCACGACGCCAATGACAAGAAGCTCTCGGTCGCCACCACTGCTATCTCTTGAGCTTGTGTTGGTTTTCCCTTGAAGAGGAAAGGGTGATGCAGTATAGTAGCATAAGTATTTCCCTTAGTTTTGAGAACCAAGGTATAAATCCAGTAGGAGGTAACACACAAGTCCCCTAGTACCTGCACAAACAAACAAGAACCTCGCAACCAACGCGATAAAGGGGTTGTCAATCCCTTCACAGTCACTTACGAAAGTGAGATCTGATAGAGATAATAAGATAAATATTTTTGGTATTTTTGTTGAATAGATTGGAAAATAAAGATTGCAAAATAAACGGTAATAGAAATAGCAAGTTGATAGGAAAATAATATGATGGAAGATAGACCCGGGGGCCATAGGTTTCACTAGTGGCTTCTCTCAAGATAGCAAATTATACGGTGGGTGAACAAATTGCTCTTGAACAATTGATAGAAAAGCGCGTAGTTATGAGAATATCTAGGCATGATCATGTATATAGGCATCACGTCCGCGACAAGTAGACCGAAACGATTCTGCATCTACTACTATTACTCCACACATCGACCGCTATCCAGCATGCATCTAGAGTATTAAGTTCATAAGAACAGAGTAACGCATTAAGCAAGATGACATGATGTAGAGGGATAAACTCAAGCAATATGATATAAACCCCATCTTTTTATCCTCGATGGCAACAATACAATACGTGCCTTGCTGCCCCTGCTGTCACTGCGGAAGGACACCGCAAGATTGAACCCAAAGCTAAGCACTTCTCCCATTGCAAGAACGAGCAATCTAGTAGGCCAAACCAAACTGATAATTCAAAGAGACTTGCATAGATATTTAAATCATGCATAAAAGATTTTAGAGAAGAATCAAATATTGTTCATAGATAATCTTGATCATAAACCCACAATTCATCGGATCTCGACAAACACACCGCAAAAAGAATTACATCGAATAGATCTCCAAGAGAATCGAGGAGAACTTTGTATTAAGATCCAAAGAGACAGTAGAAGCCATCTAGCTAATAACTATGGACCCGAAGGTCTGCGGTAAACTACTCACACGTCATCGAAGAGGCTATGGTGTTGATGTAGAAGCCCTCCGTGATCGATTCCCCCTCCGATAGAGCGCCGGAAAAGGCCCCAAGATGGGACCTCACGGGTATAGAAGGTTGCGGCGGTGGAAATAGGGTTTCATGGTGCTCCTGGATGTTTTCAGGGTATATGCATGGGTATATATAGGAGGAAGAAGTGTGTCGGTGGAGCTGCGAGGCCCACAATGGTGGGGGCGCTCCTGCCCCCTGGGGGCGCCTCCCTGCCTCATGGCCTCCTCGCTTCTTTCTTGACGTCAACTCCAAGTCTCCTGGATCACGTTTGTTCCAAAAATAACTCTCCCGAAGGTTTCATTCCATTTGATATTCCTTTTCTGCGAAACACTGAAATAGGCAAAAAAACAGGAATTTGCGCTCGGCCTTTGGTTAGTAGGTTAGTCCCAAAAATAATATAAAAAGGTATATTAAAGCCTATTAAACATCCAAAACAGATAATATAATAGCATGGAACAATCAAAAATTATAGATACATTGGAGACTTATCAACCACCAGGATCCATCGCCTCACCGCGGTCGGGCTCACCCTTGAGATGATTGGGGCGGACTTCATCCATCGCCGAATCGCCCCATTGCACAACAAGGGGAGGCCAGCCTGGGACTTCAGGAATGCGGCCGATGTCATGAGGCTCTGCCCAAGCCTGAAGCATAACTTCATAGTGATGGGGCATGGCCATTTCTGTCAAAGGCTCTTTCAGCTCGACGTGGGCAGCGACGGCAGGGCTGAGAGGACCGTCAGGGCCGCGAAGGCCGGCAAGGCCGTCAAGGGGCCCATGTTTGGGTTGCTGGTAGGAGTGGTCCCGCTGAGCAACAACTCTCACCAGTCCGACATCATTGCGATGATGCCAGACTTCAACGCACATGGCCTTGACCCGGCCTGGGCCGAGCCACCAGTGGAGAGGGTGCAGGAGTTCTTCGACACCTTGTCGGAGGCTTATGTTCGTGACGAGCCACTGCTCATCCAGGACACCGCCAAGGCGGAGCTGGACTACATCGCCGCCAGGGCGGCAGAGGCGGCGCTTGCCAGGGAGGCCGGTAGCGCTGGTGGCGTGGAGGATGAGGCCGACGCGGCCGCAGAGGAGAAGGAGCTCTCCCAGTGGGCGGAGTTTGCCGGCAAGGCCAGCGGCGCCGACGATGAGGCTCCCCTCATGGAAGACATGGGCGATGAGTCGTCCGAAAAGGAGGTCGAGGTGAACGATCCACCGGCCACAGGGAGGCGGCGCGTCCTGCGGCGGGCTTCCTCTGGTGAGTCGGTCCGGCCCGGCAGGATCACGCAGCGGCAACCGATCCAGGGATAGCATGTGCGTGAGACGAGGGCGATGAAGGCCGCGGCAACGAAGAAGGTGGTGAAGGTCGCGGTGGCGAAGAGGATAACAACTGCTTCTTCCTCGTCCAAGCGGTACCGGACCCCGTCCCCTTCTCCTCCTCCTTCGGTCGGCACCCTGGAGGTCGAGTTCGACCTCAGGTCCTTCAGCCCGGCAAGGAAGAGGAAGCTAGCGGAGGAGGAGGTGGAGGATGAGTAAGTATTCTGCCCCCCATCACTTCCTGACCTTACGCATGTGTTATCTTACTTTGATTTGGTGTCATTTTCACAGGGACATGGAGACGCTGGCGCAGAGGGTGGCGAAGAGGGCCAAGGCCTTAGCAGGCGACAAGCCCCCGGCGGGTACTCCGCATACACCGATGTTGGTGGAGAGCAGCCCGGACAGCAGCCCCAGACGCAGCCCTCGCTTCAGCCCCCAGCGTGAGTCTCCCACTCACTCCTTCACTGATGAGCCTTGGGGTGTGAATCTTTGATGCTGACCTTGCCGAGTTTGCAGGAGGAGAACGGCAGCAGGAGGAGTCGCCGAGGGCCACCCCCAACATGCCGCCCCCCTCGACTACACCACCAAGAGGGGCATCCTCGACAAGGGCATCGACAACCGAGCCCATACATATGGAGGAGGAGGAAGTGAGCTTGGGTGCCGGTGGTTCTGTCCCGGCAACGAACGTTGGCGGGGAAGGTGCCACTTCTTCCTGGCCCAGTGCGGGTAAGCGGTTTGCTTCTCATCGTTGTTCCTTCTCCTTCTTTTTGAATCTTGGTCTTCGCTCCGTCGCATTCCCCTTCTTGGTATCCAGGCCCTTCCTCGGAGACCCAGGAGGATATCGATACCGTCATCGAGGAAGTCGCCAGGGACGCGGAGGACGAGGCCAACAAGATTGCCGCCAAGGAGGCTGCCAAGACCGCCACTGAAGAGGCCGCCAAGGGGCCTACCGGGGAGGGGTTGGTCAATGATCAACCTTCCTCCTCGGCTGCCTCTGGCTCGAGCAAGTATTTGAAGGTGGGCGACGACCTGTTCATCCACCTCCGAGGAACGGCAAGCACTAGGGTGCCAACCAAGGGGGAGGTGTTCGATGACGAGGCGCTCGCTGCCGCTGGGCTTGAGGTTGTTGACGAACCGAACACCGGTGGCGGTGGTTCCCAAGAGGAGCAGCTCCTTTGGTCCATGAGCGTCAACTTCCAAAAGCTCCAGGCGCTTCACCGTGCCCGCTTGGACAAGGCGAAGTCCAGGATGGCGGCGGTGGAAAAAGCGAAGGTGGACCTCGAGGAGCGTGTCGCTGAGATGCAGGCCTGGTTCTGCCAATCCCACGATGAACTAAAGGTCGCTCAGGATCTCTTGGTTGAGCACAGATAGGAGCTCACCTGAAGCAGGCTGACATCGAGAAAGCCCAGGAGGCGGCGAGGGAACAGGCCGCCAAGGACGAGGCCACCCGGCACCAGCACCAGGCAGAGCTGAACTCTCAGGAGGAGGACCTTGCCGCTCGTGAGGAGGTGCTTGTTGGGGAACGTAGTAATTTCAAAAAAATTCCTACGCACACGCAAGATCATGGTGATGCATAGCAACAAGCGGGGAGAGTGTGATCTATGTACCCTTGTAGACCGACAGCGGAAGCGTTGTGACAACGCGGTTGATGTAGTCGTACGTCTTCACGATCCGACCGATCCAAGCACCATTACTCCGGCACCTCCGAGTTCTTGGCACACGTTCAGCTCGATGACGATCCCTGGGCTCCGATCCAGCAAAGCGTCGGGGAGGAGTTCCGTCAGCACGACGGCGTGGTAACGATCTTGATGTTCTATCGTCGCAGGGCTTCGCCCAAGCACCGCTACAATATGACCGAGGTGGAATATGGTGGAGGGGGGAACCGCACACGGCTAAGGAACGATCACGAAGATCAACTTGTGTTCATGGGGTGCCCCTTGCCTCAGTATATAAAGGATGGAGGAGGAGGAGGCCGGCCAAGGCAATTGGTGCGGCCAGGATGTGGAGTCCTACTAGGACTCCAAGTCCTAGTAGGAGTCCACCAAGAGGGGAGGAAGGGAGAAGGAAGTAGAGGAGAAGGAAAGGTGGCCGGCCCCCTTTTCCCTAGTCCAATTCGGACTAGAGGGGAGGGGGGCGCAGCAGCCCCTTGGCCCTTTCTCCTCTTCCCACTAAAGCCCATCAAGGCCCATTGCTTCTCCCGTAACTACCCGGTACTCCGAAAAATACCCGAATCACTCGGAACCTTTCCGATGTCCGAATATAGTCGTCCAATATATCGATCTTTACGTCTCGACCATTTCGAGACTCCTCGTCATGTCCCCGATCTCATCCGGGACTCCGAACTCCTTCGGTACATCAAAACTCATAAACTCATAATATAACTGTCATCGAAACCTTAAGCGTGCGGACCCTACGGTTCGAGAACAATGTAGACATGACCGAGACACGTCTCCGGTCAATAACCAATAGCGGGACCTGGATGCCCATATTGGCTCCTACATATTCTACGAAGATCTTTATCGGTCAGACCGCATAACAACATACGTTGTTCCCTTTGTCATCGGTATGTTACTTGCCCGAGATTCGATCGTCGGTATCTAATACCTAGTTCAATCTCGTTACCGGCAAGTCTCTTTACTCGTTCCGTAATACATCATCTCACAACTAACTCATTAGTTGCAATGCTTGCAAGGCTTATGTGATGTGCATTACCGAGAGGGCCCAGAGATACCTCTCCGACAATCGGAGTGACAAATCCTAATCTCGAAATACGCCAACCCAACATGTACCTTTGGAGACACCTGTAGAGCTCCTTTATAATCACCCAGTTACGTTGTGACGTTTGGTAGCACACAAAGTGTTCCTCCGGCAAACGGGAGTTGCATAATCTCATAGTCATAGGAACATGTATAAGTCATGAAGAAAGCAATAGCAACATACTAAACGATCGGGTGCTAAGCTAATGGAATGGGTCATGTCAATCACATCATTCTCCTAATGATGTGATCCCGTTAATCAAATAACAACTCTTTTGTTTATGGTTAGGAAACATAACCATCTTCGATTAACGAGCTAGTCAAGTAGAGGCATACTAGTGACACTTTGTTTGTCTATGTATTCACACAAGTATTATGTTTCCGGTTAATACAATTCTAGCATGAATAATAAACATTTATCATGATATAAGGAAATAAATAATAACTTTATTATTGCCTCTAGGGCATATTTCCTTCAGTCTCCCACTTGCACTAGAGTCAATAATCTAGTTCACATCGCCATGTGATTTAACAGCAATAGTTCACATCACCATGTGATTAACACCCATAGTTCACATCGATATGTGATCAACACCCAAAGGGTTTACTAGAGTCAGTAATCTAGTTCACATCGCTATGTGATTAACACCCAAAGAGTACTAAGGTGTGATCATGTTTTGCTTGTGAGATAATTTTAGTCAACGGGTCTGTCACATTCAGATCCGTAAGTATTTTGCGAATTTCTATGTCAACAATGCTCTGCACGGAGCTACTCTAGCTTATTGCTCCCACTTTCAATATGTATCTAGATCGAGACTTAGAGTCATCCAGATCTGTGTCAAAACTTGCATCGACGTAACTTTTTACGACGAACCTTTTTGTCACCTCCATAATTGAGAAATATTTCCTTATTCCACTAAGGATAATTTTGACCGCTGTCCAGTGATCTACTCTTAGATCACTATTGTACTCCCTTGCTTAACACAGTGTAGGGTATACAATAGATCTGGTACACAGCATGGCATACTTTATAGAACCTATGGCTGAGGCATAGGGAATGACTTTCATTCTATTTCTATCTTCTGCCGTGGTCGGGCTTTGAGTCTTACTCAATTTCACACCTTGCAACACAGGCAAGAACTCTTTCTTTGACTGTTCCATTTTGAACTACTTCAAAATCTTGTCAAGGTATGTACTCATTGAAAAACTTATCAAGCGTCTTGATCTATCTCTATAGATCTTGATGCTCAATATGTAAGCAGCTTTACCGAGGTCTTTCTTTGAAAAACTCCTTTCAAATATTCCTTTATGCTTTCCAGAAAATTATACATTATTTCCGATCAACAATATGTTGTTCACATATACTTATCAGAAATGTTGTAGTGCTCCCACTCACTTTCTTGTAAATACAGGCTTCACCGTAAGTCTGTATAAAACTATATGCTTTGATCAACTTATCAAAGCGTATATTCCAACTCCGAGATGCTTGCACCAGTCCATAGATGGATCGTTGGAGCTTGCATATTTTGTTAACACCTTTAGGATTGACAAAACCTTCTGGTTGCATCATATACAACTCTTCTTTAAGAAATCCATTAAGGAATGCAGTTTTGTTTATCCATTTGCCAGATTTCATAAAATGCGGCAATTGCTAACATGATTCGGACAGACTTAAGCATATATACGAGTGAGAAAATCTCATCGTAGTCAACACCTTGAACTTGTCGAAAACCTTTTGCGACAATTCTAGCTTTGTAGATAGTAACACTACTATCAGCGTCCGTCTTCCTCTTGAAGATCCATTTATTTTCTATGGCTTGCCGATCATCGGGCAAATCCATCAAAGTCCATACTTTGTTCTCATACATGGATCATATCTCAGATTTTATGGCCTCAAACCATTTCGCGGAATCTGGGCTCATCATCGCTTCCTCATAGTTCGCAAGTTCGTCATGGTCTAGTAACATGACTTCCAGAACAGGATTACTGTACCACTCTGGTGCGGATCTCACTCTGGTTTACCTACGAGATTCGGTAGTAACTTGATCTGAAGTTACATGATCATCATCATTAGCTTCCTCACTAATTGGTGTAGTAGTCACAGGAACAGATTTCTGTGATGAACTACTTTCCAATAAGGGAGCAGGTACAGTTACCTCATCAAGTTCTACTTTCCTCCCACTCACTTCTTTCGAGAGAAACTCCTTCTCTAGAAAGTTCCGAATTTAGCAACAAAAGTCTTGCCTTCGGATCTGTGATAGAAGGTGTATCCAATAGTTTCCTTTGGGTATCCTATGAAGATTACTTCTCCGATTTGGGTTCGAGCTTATCATGTTGAAACTTTTCACATAAGCATCGCAGTCCCAAACTTTAAGAAACGACAGCTTAGGTTTCTTGCCAAACCACAGTTCATATGGTGTCGTCTCAACGGATTTAGATGGTGCCCTATTTAACGTGAATGCAGCTGTCTCTAATGCATAACCCCAAAACGATAGTGGTAGATCGGTAAGAGACATCATAGATTGCACTATATCCAATAAAGTACGGTTATGACGTTCGGACACACCATTATGCTGTGGTGTTCCATGTGGCATGAGTTTGTGAAACTATTCCACATTGTTTTAATTGAAGACCAAACTCGTAACTCAAATATTTGTCTCCGCGATCAGATCGTAGAAACTTTATTTTCTTGTCACGATGATTTTCCACTTCACTCTGAAATTCTTTGAACTTTTCAAATGTTTCAGACTTATGTTTCATCAAGTAGATATACCCATATCTGCTCAAATCATCTGTGAAGTTCAGAAAATAACGATACTTGCCGTGAGCCTTAACACTCATCGGACCGCATACATCAGTATGTATTATTTCCAATAAGTCAGTTGCTCGCTCCGGAGAACGGAGTCTTAGTCATCTTGCCCATGAGGCATGGTTCGCAAGCATCAAGTGATTCATAATCAAGTGATTCCAAAATCCCATCAGCATGGAGTTTCTTCATGCGCTTTACACCAATATGACCTAAACGGCAGTGCTACAAATAAGTTGCACTATCATTATTAACTTTGCATCTTTTGGTTTCAATATTATGATTATGTGTATCACTACGATCGAGATCCAACGAACTATTTTCATTGGGTGTGTAACCATATAAGGTTTTATTCATGTAAACAGAACAACAATTTATTCTCTTACTTAAATGAATAACCGTATTACAATAAACATGATCAAATCATATTCATGCTTAACGCAAACACCAAATAACACTTATTCAGGTTCAACACTAATCCCGAAAGTATAGGGAGTGTGCGATGATGATCATATCAATCTTGGAACCACTTCCAACACACATCGTCACTTCACCCTTAACTAGTCTCTGTTTATTCTGCAACTCCCGTTTCGAGTTACTAATCTTAGCAACTGAACTAGTATCAAATACTGAGGGGTTGCTATAAACACTAGTAAAGTACACATCAATAACATGTATATCAAATATACTTATGTTCACTTTGCCATCCTTCTTATCTGCCAATCACTTGGGGTAGTTCCGCTTCCAGTGACCAGTCCCTTTGCAGTAGAAACACTTAGTCTCAGGCTTAGGACCAGACTTGGGCTTCTTCACTTGAGCAGCAACTTGCTTGCTGTTCTTCTTGAAGTTCCCCTTCTTCCCTCTGCCCTTTTCTTGAAACTAGTGGTCTTGTCTACCATCAACACTTGATGTTTTTCTCGATTTCTACCTTCGTCAATTTCCGCATTACGAAGAGCTTGGGAATCGTTTCCGTTATCCCTTGCATATCATAGTTCATCACGAAGTTCTACTAACTTGGTGATGGTGACTAGAGAATTCTGTCAATCACTATCTTATCTGGAAGATTAACTCCCACTTGATTCAAGCGATTGTAGTACTCAGACAATCTGGGCACATGCTCACTAGTTGAGCGATTCTCCTCCATCTTTTAGCTATAGAACTTGTTGGAGACTTCATATCTCTCAACTCGGGTATTTGCTTGAAATATTAACTTCAACTCCTGGAACATCTCATATGCTCCATGACGTTCAAAACGTCTTTGAAGTCCCGATTCTAAGCCATTAAGCATGGTGCACTAAACTATCAAGTAGTCATCATATTGAGCTAGCCAAACGTTCATAACGTCTGCATCTGCTCCTGCAATAGGTCCGTCACCTAGCGGTGCATCAAGGACATAATTCTTCTGTGCAGCAATGAGGATAAACCTCAGATCACGGATCCAATCCGCATCATTGCTACTAACATCTTTCAACACAATTTTCTCTAGGAACATATCAAAATAAACACAGGGAAGCAACAACGCGAGCTATTGATCTACAACATAATTTGCAAAATACTACCAGGACTAAGTTCATGATAAATTTAAGTTCAATTAATCATATTACTTAAGAACTCCCACTTAGATAGACATCCCTCTAATCCTCTAAGTGATTACGTGATCCAAATCAACTAAACCATGTCCGATCATCACGTGAGATGGAGTAGTTTCATTGGTGAACATCACTATGTTGATCATATCTACTATATGATTCACGCTCGACCTTTCGGTCTCCGTGTTCCGAGGCCATATCTGTATATGCTTGGCTCGTCAAGTATAACCTGAGTATTCCGCGTGTGCAACTGTTTTGCACCCGTTGTATTTGAACGTAGAGCCTATCACACCCGATCATCACGTGGTGTCTCAGCACGAAGAACTTTCGCAACGGTGCATACTCAGGGAGAACACTTCTTGATAATTAGTGAGAGATCATCTTATAATGCTACCGTCAATCAAAGCAAGATAAGATGCATAAAAGATAAACATCACATGCAATCAATATAAGTGATATGATATGGCCATCATCATCTTGTGCTTGTGATCTCCATCTCCGAAGCACCGTCGTGATCACCATCGTCACCGGCGCGACACCTTGATCTCCATCGTAGCATCGTTGTCGTCTCGCCAATCTTATGCTTCCACGACTATCGCTACCGCTTAGTGATAAAGTAAAGCATTACAGCGCGATTGCATTGCATACAATAAAGCGACAACCATATGGCTCCTGCCAGTTGCCGATAACTCGGTTACAAAACATGATCATCTCATACAATAAAATTTAGCATCATGTCTTGACCATATCACATCACAACATGCCCTGCAAAAACAAGTTAGACGTCCTCTACTTTGTTGTTGCAAGTTTTACGTGGCTGCTACGGGCTTAAGCAAGAACCAATCTTACCTACGCATCAAAACCACAACGATAGTTTGTCAAGTTGGTGTTGTTTTAACCTTCGCAAGGACCGGGCGTAGCCACACTTGGTTCAACTAAAGTTGGAGAAACTGTCACCCGCAAGCCACCTATGTGCAGAGCACGTCGGGAGAACCGGTCTCGCGTAAGCGTATGCGTAATGTCGGTCTGGGCCGCTTCGTCCAACAATACCGCCGAACCAAAGTATGACATGCTGGTAAGCAGTATGACTTATATCGCCCACAACTCACTTGTGTTCTACTCGTGCAAATAACATCAACACATAAAACCTAGGCTCGGATGCCACTGTTGGGGAACGTAGTAATTTCAAAAAAATTCCTACGCACACGCAAGATCATGGTGATGCATAGCAACGAGAGGGGAGAGTGTGATCTACGTACCCTTGTAGACCGACAGCGGAAGCATTGTGACAACGCGGTTGATGTAGTCGTACGTCTTCACGATCCGACCGATCCAAGCACCGTTACTCCGGCACCTCCGAGTTCTTGGCACACGTTCAGCTCGATGACGATCCCCGGGCTCCGATCCAGCAAAGCGTCGGGGAGGAGTTCCGTCAGCACGACGGCGTGGTGACGATCTTGATGTTCTATCGTCGCAGGGCTTCGCCTAAGCACCGCTACAATATGACCGAGGTGGAATATGGTGGAGGGGGGCACCGCACACGGCTAAGGAACGATCACGAAGATCAACTTGTGTTCATGGGGTGCCCCTTGCCTCAGTATATAAAGGATGGAGGAGGAGGAGGCCGGCCAGGGCAATTGGTGCGGCCAGGATGTGGAGTCCTACTAGGACTCCAAGTCCTAGTAGGAGTCCACCAAGAGGGGAGGAAGGGAGAAGGAAGTAGAGGAGAAGGAAAGGTGGCCGGCCCCCTTTTCCCTAGTCCAATTCGGACTAGAGGGGAGGGGGGCGCAGCAGCCCCTTGGCCCTTTCTCCTCTTCCCACTAAAGCCCATCAAGGCCCATTGCTTCTCCCGTAACTACCCGGTACTCCGAAAAATACCCGAATCACTCGGAACCTTTCCGATGTCCGAATATAGTCGTCCAATATATCGATCTTTACGTCTCGACCATTTCGAGACTCCTCGTCATGTCCCCGATCTCATCCGGGACTCCGAACTCCTTCGGTACATCAAAACTCATAAACTCATAATATAACTGTCATCGAAACCTTAAGCGTGCGGACCCTACGGTTCGAGAACAATGTAGACATGACCGAGACACGTCTCCGGTCAATAACCAATAGCGGGACCTGGATGCCCATATTGGCTCCTACATATTCTACGAAGATCTTTATCGGTCAGACCGCATAACAACATACGTTGTTCCCTTTGTCATCGGTATGTTACTTGCCCGAGATTCGATCGTCGGTATCTTAATACCTAGTTCAATCTCGTTACCGGCAAGTCTCTTTACTCGTTCCATAATACATCATCCCGCAACTAACTCATTAGTTGCAATGCTTGCAAGGCTTATGTGATGTGCATTACCGAGAGGGCCCAGAGATACCTCTCCGACAATCGGAGTGACAAATCCTAATCTCGAAATACGCCAACCCAACATGTACCTTTGGAGACACCTGTAGAGCTCCTTTATAATCACCCAGTTACGTTGTGACGTTTGGTAGCACACAAAGAGTTCCTCCGGCAAATGGGAGTTGCATAATCTCACAGTCATAGGAACATGTATAAGTCATGAAGAAAGCAATAGCAACATACTAAACGATCGGGTGCTAAGCTAATGGAATGGGTCATGTCAATCACATCATTCTCCTAATGATGTGATCCCGTTAATCAAATAACAACTCTTTTGTTTATGGTTTAGGAAACATAACCATCTTCGATTAACGAGCTAGTCAAGTAGAGGCATACTAGTGACACTTTGTTTGTCTATGTATTCACACAAGTATTATGTTTCTGGTTAATACAATTCTAGCATGAATAATAAACATTTATCATGATATAAGGAAATAAATAATAACTTTATCATTGCCTCTAGGGCATATTTCCTTCAGTGCTCGCCGCCACACTCCGTGGCAAGGATGAGGAGGTCGAGAAGCTCGTCCGCAGCGGACCCAGGAGCTGGAGCAGAGGCACAAAGAGGCACTCAATGCTCAAGCCCTGGTCCATGCCGCCAAGGTGGCGAAGCTGGAGGTGGAGCGGGATGGGATGAAGGAACGGGTCCTAAAGCTGACGGAGGAGAAGGATGTGGCCAATGGCGCTCTGGCGGAGGCGCAGGCCACAACCCTTGGCAAGGCCGAGCTGCTCTCCAAGGCCAACGACGCCATCAATGACCTGAAGCTGAAGCTGGAGGGCCTTGAGGGACGCTTTCAAAGGTCAGGGCCCGGGAAGAGGCCCTGACCAAGGGCCTGGAGGAGGAGAGGCAGCTGCGAAGGGATGATGCTGCTAAACACAAGGAGTAAGCGGAGAGCATAAACCATTGAGTTAGCCGCCTCGCTGACGTCGTCGGCAGGATCACCATGAAGCTGGCTGCCATGGGGATGCCGAATGTGAGGTACCTCCCGGAGTCGAACGTGAGTCCCAACGCCAGACTGACCCTGTTCTTCGAGGGCATTCTTGGAGCCCTGGAGCAGCTCCGCTCCAACCGTGCAACTTATCTGGCGAACGAGTCACGGAGGCTCTGCCGGGGCGCCCTGACCAAGGTACTCACCAAGATGGCATTTTGGAACCCCTCCGTCAACTTTGCCGACGTGTTGGAGAGCTTTCCGGAGGAAGCAAACCTCGCGGTGCTCAAGGAGCGTATCAAGCCCATCATCAACTGCGTCGATGGAGTTGAGAGGGTGGAGGGCCAGCGCGGGGACTAGGCACCCCATTTCTCGTTGCCGCTGCGAGTTCAAGACCAAGACAGTTTTATCTTAAGTTAGAACCGCTGCGATTATTTGATGTAATATAACTCTGCAGTACTTCAATATCATGCATGCTATCTTCCCGTTAGATCTTTCTTTGTATGTTTGCACCCTATGCTTGGTGAGATAAGGTTGTCGACGCGTAAACCCATGCCATGCTGCTTTGAGGATGGATCCTTAGCACCCTGTCGGGAGGGCACTTGCTGTCGGGCAAACCACCTTGCCGCTCCTAGCGCGGTCGCTTGAACTGTCGAGCGGACTTGAAATAGGACAAGAGCGCAACTAGTAGCGGGTAGGCCACCTTGTCGTTCTCAGCGCGGCCGCATAAACTGTCAAGCGGACTCGAGATAGAGACAAGGGCGTTGCCAATAGCGGAAGGGTCCCATTGCGTGTAGGTTTCCCATACAAGGAAAGAGATCTTTCGAGGAGAATAGACTCATATAAATGAAATTAGCCAAAATTTTAGATGACTTAGCTTTTTGGGGCCACGCGGATGGCTGTCGAAGCTGCGGACGGTACCAGAGGGTGGCCGATCGACGTCACCTTCTCCCTTCGGGCCATCCCCATGAAAGAATCGCCGCGTCGGTTCCAAAACCAGATTTCCACGGCTTGCGCCCCCTACCTGGCGCGCTAGAGATGTTGGGGGAAACGACACCTATGGGATCATTAGGATCCCTTTTGCTACGGTTGGCTGGCGCAAGGTTGTGCAAAGAGCGAGTCTAGAAGCCAGCACGAGGATCGTTTACCCAGGTTCGGGCTGTGAGGATGCGTAATACCCTAGTCCTGCTTTGTTGTATATTTGAGTGTTCTTGAGTTCTTGAACTAGTTATGATGCGTGTATCGTCCAAAAGATCTGAATCCTTCTTCAGTACGCTTCGGGCCTCCTTTTATAGTCGAAAGGGGCTGCCACATTGGCACACAGGAGGTGGAAAGGTATACAGTGTACAAGCTTATCGCCTGTCATTATAGGACAAAGTGCATTAAATGCACTACTTAGGTGCCCACTTGCTTTATCAGGGGCGGTAACGAGGCCCGTCCCGTCCGTCGCCGCTCCGCCTTGCTCCGACACGCGTCTAGGCCAACGAGGCATGCAGCACCATGTAGGCTGGCAGGCTGCTGAGTTGGCGTGGTGGTAGGGTCTTCACGAAGATCTTTACACCACCACACAGGTGTTTGGCTAGTTGGATTAGTACCCACATACCGCCACGTGGGTACTTGCTTCAGTTGGTGGGTTAGCCGCTGAGCTGGGGCGGAGATGGGGCGACAAGGTCTTGTTGCTGTCTCGCGTATATTCCCAGCAAGGGTCTTGTCGGGGTCTTGTGAGAGCCCTCGGCAAGAGTCTTGCCGGGGCCTTACGAGCGTCTTCGGCAAGGAGCCTTGCCGGGGCCTCATGGGCATCCTCGACAAGGAGTCTTGTGATTGTCTTGCCTTCTGGTCCTCATCTAGGATTTGTAGGCTCTCCGTCTTCACAAAGATCTGCTTGCCACCATGCAAACACTTCCCGAGCCTTGGTTTCAATATTGTCAATGGTGTCGCAACTCTCAGGCTCAAGGGTGGCTGCGATGTTGGTGTTGGGCGAGCTGCCCCGGGAAGGCTCTTGCCGGTGCTGTGTAGGCCGCCCCGGCAAGGGTCTTGCCGGGAGGAAGCCTGTGTGATTGCTCCTTCTTCTGCGCCCTTGGTTGGAGCGCTGCTTCGGTAGCCTTGCACTTCTGCTTCCCTCCTCTGCCCTGCTAAGTGTGGTCGCGGGTGCAGCTCTGACTGCCCGTGCATAGGTAAAGGGGCACAAAATAGAGCCCCTACTTTTGTGCACCGACAAATCCTTAAAGACTCAATCTGATAAGATAACTTCAAAGGGAAAACTCAATCCATTACAAGAGGGTAGAGGGGGAGAAACATCATAAGATCCAACTATAGTAGCAAAGCTCGTGGTACATCAAAATGTGCCAAATCAAGAACACGAGAGAGAGAGAGAGAGAGATCAAACACATAGCTACTGGTACATACCCTCAGCCCTGAGGGTGAACTACTCCCTCCTCGTCATAGAGACCGCCGGGATGATGAATATGGCCACCGGTGATGATTCCCCCCTCCGGCCGGGTGCCGGAACAGGGTCCCGATTGGTTTTTGGTGGCTACAAAGGCTTGCGGCGGCGAAACTCCCTATCTAGGTTATGTTCTGGAAGTTTGCGGATATATAAGAGGTGTTGGCATCGAGAACAAGTCAGGTGAGTCCACGAGGGGCCCACAAGGTCAGGGGTGCACCCTCCCCACCCTTGTGGTGGCCTCGGGACTCCTCTGGTGCATCTCCGGTACTCCGTGGGCTTCTTTTGGTCCAAAAACAATCGTCGTAAAGTTTTGGGTCAATTGGACTCCGTTTGATATTCCTTTCCTGTGAAACTCAAAAACAAGGAAAAAACATGGACCCTAGGCCTCATTTTCAAGCATTGCAATACCGTTTGTGCTCCGTTTTATCAATTGCTACCTTGTTGTTTTTTACTGTTCTTATTACAAAAATCAATATCTACCATCCATATTACACTTGTATCACCATCTCTTCACCGAACTAGTGCACCTATACAAATTACCATTGTATGTGGTGTGTTGGGGACACAAGAGAATTTTTATTATTTGGTTGCAGGGTTGTTTGAGAGAGACCATCTTCATCCTACGCCTCCCACGGATTGATAAACCTTAGGTCATCCACTTGAGGGAAAATTGCTACTGCCCTACAAAACTCCGCGATTGGAGGCCCAACACGTGTCTACAAGAATAAAGTTGCGTAATAGACATCAGGAAGTAATAAGTAGATGATGGGTTGCTAGAGTGACAGAAGCTTAAACCCTAGTTTATGTGTTGCTTCGTAAGGGGCCGATTTGAATCCATATGTTTCATGCTATGGTTAGATTTATCTTAATTCTTCTTTCGTAGTTGTAGATGCTTGCGAGAGGGGTTAATCATAAGTGGGAGGCTTGTCCAAGGAAGGGCATCACCCAAGCACCGGTCCACCCACATATCAAATTATCAAAGTAACGAACGTGAATCATATGAGCATGATGAAAACTAGCTTGACAGTAATTCCCATGTGTCCTCGGGAGCGCTTTACATTATATAAGAGTTCGTCCAGGCTTGTCCTTTGCTAAAAAAAAGGATTGGGCCACCATGCTGCACCTTAGTTACTTTTGTTACTTGTTACCCATTACGAATTATCTTATCACACAACTATCTGTTACCGATAATTTTAGTGCTTGGAGAGAATACCTTGCTGGAAACTGCTTGTCATTTCCTTCTGCTCCTCGTTGGGTTCGACACTCTTACTTATTGAAAGGACTATGATAGATCCCCTATACTTGTGGTTCATCAATACCCTTTTCTGGCATTGTTGCCGGGGAGTGAAGCGCCTTTGGTGAGTGGAATTTGGTAAGGAAACATTTATATAGTGTGCTGAAATTTACTGTCACTTGTCACTATGGAAAATAATCCTTTGAGGAGTTTGTTCGCGGTATCTTCACCTCAACTGGAAGAGAAAAGAGTTTCTCCTCAACCTACTGCACCTACTGAAAATATTTATTATGAAATTCCTTTGGGTATGATAGAGAAACTGCTAGCTAATCCTTATGCAGGAGACGGAATGTTACATCCTGATATGCATCTAATCTATGTGGATGAAGTTTCTGGATTATTTAAGCTTGCAGGTTTGCCCAAGGATGATGTCAAGAAGAAGGTCTTCCCTTTATCTTTGAAGGGAAAGGCATTGACATGGTATAGGCTATGTGATGATATCGGATCATGGAACTACAACCGACTGAAATTGGAATTTCATCAGAAGTTTTATCCTATGCATCTGGTTCATCGTGATCGGAATTATATATATAATTTTTGGCCTCATGAAGGAGAAAGTATCGCTCAAGCTTAGGGGAGGCTTAAGTCAATGTTATATTCAAGCCCCAATCATGAGCTCTCAAGAGAAATTTTTATTCAAAATTTTTATTCTCGGCTTTCTCGTAATGAGCAATCCATGCTCGATACTTCTTGTACTGTTTCTTTTATGAAGAATGATATTGAATTCAAATGGGATTTATTGGAAAGAATTAAATGAACTCTGAAGATTGGAAACTTGGCGAAGTTAATGAGTGAGGTATAAACCTTAAGTTTGATTGTGTTAAATCTTTTATGGATACCGATGCTTTTCATCATTTTAGCACTAAATATGGACTTAACTCTGAGATAGTAGCTTCTTTTTGTGAATCTTTTGCTACTCAGGTTGATCTCCGTAAGGATAAGTGGTTTAAATATCATCCTCCCATTGAAGTTAAAGTAGTAGAACCTATTAAAGTTGAAGAAGAAACTATTACTTATAATGTTGATCCTATTGTTCCTACTGCTTATATTGAGAAACCACTTTTCCTGTTAGAATAAAGGATCATGCTAAAGCTTCAACTATGGTTCGTAAGAGTTATACTAGAACACCTACACCCTTTGAGAAAATTAAAGTTGAACCTATTATTGCTTTGGTTAAAGATCTCTTGGTTGATAATATTGAAGGGCATGTTATTTATTTTTTGTGATGAAGCTGCTAGAATTGCTAAACCTAATATTAAAGATAAACATAGACTTGTTGTTGGCATGCTTGTTGTTTCTGTTAAAATAGGAGATCATTGTTATCATGGCTTATGTGATGTGGGTGCTAGTGTGAGTGCAATTCCTTATACCTTATACCAAGAAATTATGACTGATATTGCACCTGCTGAGATAGAAGATATTTATGTTACTATTAAGCTTGCCAATAGAGATACTATATCACCAATTAGGATTGTTAGAGATGTTGAAGTCTTGTGTGGGAAAATAAAATACCCTACTGATTTTCTTGTTCTTGGTTCCCCACAAGATGATTTTTGTCCCATTATATTTGGTAGACCTTTCTTGAACACTGTTAATGCTAAGATAGATTGCGACAAGGATATTGTTACTATCAGTTTTGGGGATGTGTCTCATGATTTTAATTTCTCTAAGTTTCATAGACAACCCCATGATAAAGAATTGCCTAGTAAGGATGAAATTATTGGTCTTGCTTCTATTGCCATGCCTCCTACTGATCCTTTAGAACAATATTTGCTAGACCATGAAAATAATATGTTTATGAATGAAAGAAGGTAAATAGATGAAATATTCTTTAATCAAGGGCCTGTTTTGAAACACAATTTGCATGTTGAAATCCTTGGGGATCCTCCTCACCCAAGGGTGACCCTGTGTTTGAGCTTAAACAATTACCTGATACTTTGAAATATGCTTATCTCGATGAAAATAAGATATATCATGTTATTATTAGTGCTAACCTTTCAGAGCATGAAGAAAAGAAATTATTGAAAACTCTAAAGAAGAACCGTGCAGCTATTGGATATACTCTTGATGATCTTAAGGGCATTAGTCCCACTCTATGTTAGCACAAAATTAATTTGGAGCCTGATACTAAACCAGTTGTTGATCATCAATGACGGTTAAATTCTAAGATGAAAGAAGTTGTAAGAAATGAAATACTAAAGCTTCTGGAGGCAGGTATAATTTATCCTATTGCTGATAGTAGATGGGTAAGTCTTGTTCATTGTGTCCCTGAGAAGGGAGGTATTACTATTGTTCCTAATGATAAGAATGAATTGATTCCACAAAGAATTGTTAAGGGTTATAGAATGGTAATTGAGTTTTGCAAATTAAATAAAGCTACTAGAAAAGATCATTACCCTCTACCTTTTATTGATAAAATGCTAGAAAGATTATCCAAACATATGCATTTTTGCTTTCTAGATGGTTATTCTGGTTTCTCTCAAATACCTGTGTCAAAATAGGACCAAGAAAAGACCACTTTTACTTGTCCTTTCGGTACTTTTGCTTATAGATGTATGCCTTTTGGTTTATGCAATGCACCAGCTACCTTTCAAAGATGTATGACTGCTATATTCCATGATTTTTGTGAAAAGATTGTTGAGGTTTTCATGGATGATTTCTTCGTTTATGGAACCTCTTTTGATGATTGCTTAAGCAACCTTGATCGAGTTTTGCAGAGATGTGAAGAAACTAACCTTGTTTTGAATTGGGAGAAGTGCCACTTTATGGTTAATGAAGGTATTGTCTTGAGGCATAAAATTTTTGAAAGAGGTATTGAAGTGGATAAAGCTAAAGTAGATGCTATTGAAAAGATGCCATGTCCAAAAGATATCAAAGGTATATGTCATGGTTTTGTCACGGCAGATGTCCTAGTGTGAGGACTTAGTCGTGGAGCCATCGCAACGTAGTTAGCTTAAAGGGGTTAAAGCGGGACGAAGGATGCAAGGAGTTTATACTAGTTCGGCCCCTTGCTGTGAAGGTAAAAGCCTAATCCAGTTGTAATGGAATTGCTAGGGTTTTGATGACCAGGGAGCGAATCCGCTTTGCCTGGCTCTCGATCTTTTGTTTCCTGTCCCTAAACCGCCGCTGGGTCGTCCCTTTATATACACCGGTTGACACCCGGCGGTTTACAGAATCCCGGCCGGCTCATAATCATGTCCAGCTCGGTTTCTACCCTTTCTTATCTTACAATACAAGTTATACATCTTATGGCGGTTTACATCTATGGGCCCTAATCCGCCTTTGGGCCTTGGGCCTTCTTGTTAAACCTCCTTTCGTAAAGCGCCTTGCCTTCGTGGGCTTTAATAGGAATAGCTTACCATAAGTATAATCCGGCCCCTCTTGGGTGGTTTATACTTAATAGGTATATCCCCAACATTAGGCCCCAAATTGATTTGAACTGGTTCATGTCAATTATCAATACTTAGAAAAATTCCTTCTTCGACACCTGCTGAAAAACCTTGTAAACCGCCGTGACATCATCTCTGAGGCCATAATAATCCATCGTGACGTCATCTGCCATTAGCTTTACACAGATCCCAAATCTTTAAATGTATCTTCTTTAATGAACTTTCTAAAATTGAGGCGTCTGCAAGTCTATAGATCTGTTTTTCAACCTCCTCGATTCCCGTGCCTGCCGCTTATCCCTTCACCTTATAAATAGGGTCGGGGTCATTTTCACCTTTTCCCTCATGCCTCCCAGCCTCATCGTCTTCCTCGCGTCGCCCCAGCACCTCAAGCTCAGCCGGTGCCATCGAACCTTGCCTCTACATCAACTTTGGCCGCTGCATCACCCTGAACATACCAAAGAATCATGGCGAGTAAACCTCCCTTTCCTTCACAGTAGATCCAATTCTAGGGTTCGAACATTCCTCGCTGTCCGTCGGTGTTCGTCAGCACTCATCACTGCGTTGTAGTTCCTTTGATTGAAACTTCGGTATTCAACCTGTATAGCAATGGCCATAGTTCTTTTTCCATTAGTACATCTTGTTTAAGCAGAAAAATCCAATCTGAATCCAATCTGAACCTTAATCCACTGCTTCGGTATCCATGTTTTAGGTCTGAATATATTTTCGTTTTCCGACTCGTGATAGATCCGAAATTATAATGCCAACTTGTGAAACATGTTTTCCCCTTACTTAGCTAATTAAGATCTATACCTTCCATACCAATATAGGCGGTTTCACTTTTAGAAAATAATAACCCGCCAGGTACCATTAGTCCCCTCGTAAACCGCCAATTGATTTATCATTGTAGTTCTGGTAGCATCATCCTCTGGTTTAATAATTTTACACGCTTGAATACCTTTCATCCCTTAACCTGCAACACTTCATGCTTGTCAACCATGAATCTTAAACCAGAATAAACCTTACTTTAGGTTGTCAAAGAAATGGCCAAGTCTTTTTACGCTTGTAATTGGGTTCCATCCCGGATTACAGAAGAAGATCTGAACGGATGCATTATAACCGGCGCTTTACCAAAACAGAGTGAAATCCATTGGAAAGCTGCCGGTCCAGAAAATCCTCCTGAGCCCAAGGATGGTGAGATAGTTGTGTTTGTTGATCATCTGAGTCGTGGTTTTAAACCTCCCAGATCAAAAAAATTCGTGATGTGCTTGCTAGCTTCCAGATCCACCCTCAAGATATTGGACCTAACTCTGTGTCCAATATTTGTAATTTTCAAGTGTTTTGAGAGGCTTATCTGCAAGAAGAACCGACCGTTGAACTGTTCAGGGATTTTTTTTTATTTAAACCGCCATACTGAATTTACAGACGGGCCCAATACTGAACTTGGCGGCGTTTCAATTCAGAAAAGGAAAGACGTCAGCTTCCCTCACGCCAAGCACCATAGTCACCCTAAGGATTGGAACCAGACTTGGTTCTATTGCAAAGATACTTGCCCAGATGACGAGAATCCTTGTCGGGTTATCATGCTCACTGGCTCACCAATACACATACATTTCCTCAAAGGTTGACTGCAAAAGAAAGGTCCAAATATGCACCACAGCTTGTAAAGCTCAGAGCCTTTGTGGCTAACGGTTTAACATGAATTGACTTTGTCCGTTGCTGGATATCTTGGGGTATTTTGCCTTTAAGCCGTCGCCCCAGTTTAATGTGCGAGTACACAGGGGATTTGAAAGACCCTCAACGGCACACTGGCATTCAGTTAACTGATGATGAAATCACTGAGGCTGTCAAAAAGATACTAGATGAATCGGTGGCTGTCTGTAGCAAAACAGGGCTAAGTCACTTCTGTGTTTCAAATAAACC
This sequence comes from Triticum aestivum, assembly GCF_018294505.1. Taxonomy (NCBI): domain Eukaryota; kingdom Viridiplantae; phylum Streptophyta; class Magnoliopsida; order Poales; family Poaceae; genus Triticum; species Triticum aestivum. Next base: position 585,056,814 of record NC_057800.1, read on the forward strand.
GCCAGTTGTAAGAATCGCCTAACCCCTGTTTGAACCTGATATTCTTAACCCTTCCTTATAACCTTTGTCAATCTTTTAACAGGGTGGCGACCCATTTTGGAAGAAGAAGGCTTAGGATAAACCGGCCAAGACCCCTCGACCCAAGACAAAGGTCATCAAAAGGCCCGCCAAGAAGAAAGCGGTTGAGTTTGCCAAGCTGAACATCGACAAGGATCTTGACAACCCAGAATCAGAGGTAGAACTTGATTCTCTTGGTTCCTTTTTCATACACCTCATTGACAATGACTATTATCAGGATGACGCTGAAGCTAGCCGGGCTGATGATGTAGAGGTAATTACTCTTTCCTCCGGTTCAGATCCTCTGCCAACACAGAAAACCCGTCAAGCATACCGGAGAGTAAAATTTTCACACCCTCTAGCTTATCTGGATCCAAACTTTCTTTTGAAGAAACAGTAGCATGAAGCTCGCTGCACAACTTGGCATAGTGGCCAGATGGTTACTTCATCCGGTTTACCGAACACGCCTATTCGTAAACGCCGACCAGAGGTTTCATCTATTCCTAACACATCTTATCCCAAGGCTGGTTATTTCCGGCAACCTCTTAATCCATCTGACTCAAACTATCCGGGAACTTCCCATTCATCATCTGGCGAGTCAACAGGGACACAGCTTCCACCTCTAAAAACTATTCCTGGGTAAGTATATTAAACTAATCCTTTATACCTCGTGCTTGCTTCTCATACTGACCTTTATGTTCATTCCTTTCAGAGCCAAGGCCAAGCCCAGCAAAAAGGCCAAATTGAATAAAACAGCTGATGATAACCTGGCCACTGTATCGAAACAGATCCCAGAACAGTTTGAGCCAAATGTTGACGCTATTCTTGATGATCCGCCACCGTAACATCATGAAACCTTTGCTGAACAGATGGAAGATGATCCCACAGGCCATGCTACTGACCCGCCAAGCCCGGCTAAAACTGCAGATAAACCGCCAAGCCCAGTCAAAGCGGCTGATGACCAATCGGATGATGTCATTGTTACTGGTTTAGGCTACACAACTCCTGGTAATCCCATTGCTTTATCAAAACATAGTGCCAAGGAAAATTTGCTGCTATGGATAAAGGTAAGTGGAAAACAGATTTGGAAAGCTATGCCCACCTCAGCGCCCAGGATATCCACCCTGGGTTTTTAAACCATCTCTACACAAGCCATGATTATGAAGCCGGTTTAGTGAACCTGATGAAAGAGCGATATGAGGTAAATAATGTTAACTCTGCATAATTGTTTCTCTCTTGTATCCGATTTCTAATATCAACTCCAGTAGCTCCAAGGGCCGGTTTATGATATCAATGTAAACCGGGACTTTGTAATACTTCAACTTTGCCTGCGTAGCCCCCAAGGGTCGGTTTATCTTTTTAGGATGAACCGGAACTTTAGAGTATTAATCTTGTAACTTTTGTTTGTGTAGCCCCCAAGGGCCGGTTTATCTCTTCAAGATGAATCGGGACTGTATTATTGAGCAAATATACATTAGCCCCCAAGTGCCAAGAATAATACTTGAATTGATCTTGGGATTTATAAGAGAAATTTGATAAGAAGCAATAGGCATTAGCCCCCAAGTGCCAAGTGTATAACTTGTTATGTGCTTGGTACTTCAAAATGCTGCCAACTCATAACATGTATGTCTCTTACAGGCTGAGATGAGTAAAAAGGAATCTCAAATTGCTGATCTTCAAGAAAACATCAAGTCCCAACAAGCCCCCATCTGGCAAAGAGGAGCTGACCAGTGCCTTAGTAGCCATGGAGAAATTGAAGGAAAACTTCAAGAAGGAGCAGGCAGATGGGGACATAGAAAAAACCACACTACAAAAGAGGGCTGAGGATGCAGAAGCAGCCCTTAACCTGGTGGTAGAGGAGCTGACTGGTTTGAAGCGGCAAATAAATGCCATGACCACTACTGTGTTTGGTAAGTACCCTTATTATAAGTTGTTAATATGTATTATCCTACGAACTGCCGGTTTATCGATGTATGTAATGATGCAGGATCTCGCATTACCCATCTGGGCTCTGATATGCAAAAGAAATTGATGGCTGCCTATACTCTTATAGAGCGATTATATACCGGCGCGCAACGGATCATTTGTACTGCCTCTCATAACAAATCGCCCCCAACCTTGATCAAGGAAACATTAGAGAAGTTGTCAATGCTGCCTGCCCGGTTTGAGGAGTTAAAAAGATCAGCTGCAAGGGCAGGTGCTCTAACTGCACTAATCCGGGCTAAAGCATGGATACCAGATCTTGACCCGGCTGATGTAGGAAGCGGCTGTCCAAGCATAAAGGAGGACGGGTCGAATTTTGACAATGATGATCTCTGAGCTTTAACGAAGGAAATGCGTCCATTAGCGAGCAAATTGGCTGAAGAGACAGATCTTTCTCATTACCAGTCGATTTATGACGCTGACAACAAACGGGTTAATGCGCCGACTCATGATGTGGAAAATCTTGTCCCGCCAATCCATAAGCATACCTATGCCCCTGATGTTGAACCATCCACACTTATAAGCGATGAAGCTGTATTCAAGGCCCTAACTAGAATCGACTGGGCAACCATTGACTTCCAGCCGCTGGGTGGAGAGGAGGACGATGAATCGGCGCAGGATGATCCATAGCCGTCAAGTCAGCCCGGCGAGGACTCATGATCCGGAGGCCGGTTTAGCCTTCTGCATTCTGCAACACTTGTTGAAAACAATTATCCTTTTAGGCATCAAAGCGCCTTGTAATAGGCTAGTGATAACTCCTTATCTGCTATGCCATCATGTATTTGTACTTTGCATGACACTGTTCATCCACCATTTTGATATGTGTTGTGTCTGCTTATGATACTTTAGCACCATGGAATCTGCTTTTGCAGAAAACAAAAAACGCCTAGCGGTGTACCGCTGGACGAGTTATCTTGCCAAATAACATAGTTTATAACCATGGCTAGGCATAAAAATAACCATATATAATGTAAAACATACCATACCTGTGATATTTTATCACACTACTGGATCAGCAAGGTAGTATAATAAGGGTGATAACCCATAACCTGAATATTGATATTACTTAGTTGTTGCTGGTTTACGGGCCCAGACCAGGTTTAAATATCATAGATAAATTAAACTCATAAAGCATTATAAACCTAAAAAAACAAAAAAGTTTGAAATAGTTATAATTGTGGTGTTGCAATGATCAAGAGGGGAAGCGATGGTTCGAATACAACCAAAGCCCCCAAGTAATTTCCCTGGTGGCCTTATGCCTATCAAGAGGTGTAGCTATGGTTCGAATACGACCAAGCCCCCAAGTGATTTCCCTGGTGGCCTTATGCCTATCAAGAGGTGTAGCTATGGTTCGAATACAACCAAGCCCCCAAGTGATTTCCCTGGTGGCCTTATGCCTATCAAGAGGTGTAGCTATGGTTCGAATACAACCAAGCCCCAAGTGATTATGTGGGCTGTGCCCAAGGGATACCTATGTTTGAGCTGTGCTATGCATCAGACTCTCTTTGGTCCCTTTAATCCGGGCATTAAGCCTTAAGTAGATCAGAGCCCTGCTCATATGAAGTTGTGGTATTGGCTTGATAGCCGGATTACCAAGGTAAAAGAGTTGTGCTCTTATAATATGGGCTTGATAGCTGGATTACCAAGCTAACAGAGCTGTGCTCTTATAATATGGGCTTGATAGCCGAATTACCAAGGCAACAGAGCTGTGCTCTTATAATATGGTCTTGATAGCCGGATTACCAAGGTAACAGAGCTGTGCTCTTATAATATGGGCTTGATAGCCGAATTACCAAGGTAATAGAGACTCATGTAAGGGAATGACAGAAGCACCGCTTTAGCAAGGATGTAGGTTTATTATATCAATCATAATGTATACATTGTTTAAATATGTACATACGGAGAGCCTGTGGCTCACGTGTAATATGGCCTAAGCTGAGCAATATTCCAGGGCCGGCAGGTCTCCTCCTCCGACGTGCGTGAGTCCTTGTGGTCTCGAACATCATTAAGGTAATATGACCCATTGTTTAGATTCTTGCTGACCACAAAGGGTCCTTCCCAAGGTGGGGATAACTTGTGCATATCAGTCTGATCCTGGATGAGCCGGAGCACCAGATCACCTTCTTGAAAAGTTCTGGTTTTAACCCGGCGGCTGTGGTAACGGCAGGTCTTGCTGTTAAATCGCCGAATGAGCCGCTGCAATGTCATGCTCTTCATCCAACAGGTCAAGTGCTTCCTGACGTGCTTTTTCATTCTCAGCTTCAACATAAGCCGCCACACGGGGCGAGTCATGACGGATGTCACTAGGGAGAACTGCCTCTGCTCCGTAAACCATGAAAAAGGGCGTATAACCCGTAGACCTGTTGGGGTGGTATTAATGCTCCATAACACGGAAGGTAACTCCTCGACCCCACAACCCGGCGTCCTCTGCAAAGGAACCATAATACGGGGTTTGATACCTCATAAGATCTCTTGATTGGCTCTCTCAGCTTGACCATTAGACTGGGGGTGAGCCACTGACGATATATCAAGCCGGATATTCTCACGTTGACAAAAATCTTCCATAGCTCCCTTTGAAAGGTTAGTACCATTGTCAGTTATAATGCTATGTGGAAAGCCAAAGCGGAAGATCACCTTCTTCATGAATTGAACCGCTGTCACTGCATCACATTTGCTCACTGGCTCGGCCTCTACCCATTTAGTAAACTTGTCAACTGCCACCAAGAGGTGGGTCTTCTTATCCTTGGATCTTTTAAAGGGCCCCACCATATCAAGCCCCCAGACTGCAAATGGCCAAGTAATTGGAATCATCCTTAACTCCTGAGCCAGAACATGAGCCGACGTACAAATTTCTGACAACCGTCACACCTTCTGACCAAGTCCTCGGCATCAGCATGAGCCGTCAGCCAATAAAACCATGACGAAAAGCTTTGGCTACCGGAGATTTTGAACTGGCATGATGACCACAGTCCCCTTCATGGATCTCATGGAGGATCTCACAGCCTTCTTCCAGAGACACACAACGCTGAAACGCCCCTGTAACACTGCAATGATGCAACTCTCCGTTGACAATAGTCATTGACTTGGACCGCCGAATTATCTGTCTGGCCAAAACCTCATCCTCAGGTAACTCGCCCCGGGTCAAATACGCCAAATAGGGAACCGTCCAATCCGGGATAACATGAAGAGCCACCACCAATTGAGCCTCCGGGTCAGGAATAGCCAAATCCTCCTCTATGGGTAACTTGACCGATGGGTTATGAAGGACATCAAGAAAAATGTTGGGCGGCACCAGTTTACGTTGAGAACCCAACCGGCTTAAAGCATCTGCCGCTTCATTCTTCCTCCGGTCCACATGCTCAACCTGGTAACCCTTGAAATGACCAGTGATAATATCCACCTCCCGTCGATAAGCCGCCATGAGTGGATCCTTAGAGTCCCAAGTACCTGATACTTGTTGAGCTACCAAATCTGAGTCACCAAAGCACCTAACCCGGCTCAAGTTCATCTCCTTAGCCACTCGAAGACCGTGGAGCAAATCATCATATTGAGCTGCATTGTTAGTGCAAGGAAACATTAAACGGAGAACATAACAAAATTTATCACCTCGAGGGGAAGCTAGCACAACTCCAACCCCCGAGCCCTCCAATTGACTGGACCCATCAAAGTGAAGAGTCCAACATGTTTTATCCGGATTTTCCTCTGGTGTCTGCAATTCTGTCCAATCATTGATGAAATCTACAAGTGCCTGGGACTTGATTGCCGTTCGAGGCATATACTTTAGGGACAATTGCATTTTTACCCCTAGTTCATTCCTACCCACGAGTTTTGCCCTTACTTTTCAAGCTTGCTCAGTTTTGCCCTTACTTTTTCTATCGAGGTCCCTCGAATGCCCTTTGACCATTTGACCAAAACTTTGAAAATTCATAACTAATTCATATTAACTCAGAAAAATGCAAATAAAATATCAAAATGTTCAGATAAACATTACCTTTATGTGCATATCATTTGCATTCAGGACAAAAGCGCCCTTTAAACAACCCGAAGTAATTAATGTTATTAACATTATTAAAAATAAAAAGGTATAAACAATATTTTTTTCATGAATAAAAATTACATGCATATGTAGGTGATGTTTTCTGAACATCCAGATATCTTATTTGCTTTTTTCTGAGTTCGTACCATCTTATTAAAACAAGCAAACAGAACAGTTTGTAATAATCTAAACATTCACCATACTTCCGATACTTGAAAAATTCTACCAAAATTAGGAAAAATAAACAATGTTCATCGTAAGATAGTGCAAAAAGAATCAGAACCATTTGACGTTCCAGCTAAAAATGTAAAATCGCGCACTACAGCCAAAGTTTTTGTCCTGTACCGTACAAACCATCAAGCAAATGTAAATATCCTAAAGGCAAACCTTGGCACATTATTTTTATTTTGTAAACTTTATAAAAGCACACAACAGAAATAAATGACTCTCTAAAACTTCCGGTTTGTCTTCCTGGCAGTGCTTTCTTTAAGCCATTAAGCTAGGCATATCGTGCTCAAGTAATGAATCCACCCGGATCCCAAGGCATATCAAAGCCAATTTTAATTAACAATGATTTGTAATTTAGTGGTGAGCAAAAGGTAACATATATCATGCAACAACGAAGTCTAACTCTCTTCCTATGCATCCGCATGTCATAAAAGAACAATTCATGCACACAAAGTAAAGGCCAATGCATAGTATAAATAGCTTCTTGCAATTTTATCATATTGGAAACATAGAGAGGTGGAGATATAGTTCCTCTCTCATAAAAATTGCAAGTAGGAGCAGCAAGCACATGCATATTATATTCATCAAAATCATCATGTGCAACGGTAAAAGGCAACCCATCAATTTATTCCTTAATAAGAGCAAACTTCTCCGATATAGTGTAGTTTGGAAAATTCAAAAAGATAATAGGACTATCATGTGTGGGTGCAATAGCAACAATTTCATGTTTAACATAAGGAACTATAGCAAGTTCATCTCCATAAGCATAATTCATATTGGTATCTTGGCCACAAGCATAGCAAGCATCATCAAAAAGGGATATTTCAAAAGAATCAACGGGATCATAACAATCATCATAGCAATCATCCTTCGGTAAGCACGAAGGGAAATTAAACAATGTATGAGTTGAAGAGTTACTCTCATTAGAACGTGGGCACGGGTAGCTAATCCGCTCTTCCTCCTTTTGTTCTTTGCTCTTCTCATCATCTTTTTCATCCAATGAGCTCACAGTTTCATCAATTTCTTCTTCCATAGACTCCTGCAAAATATTAGTCTCTTCTTGAACAGCGGAGTAGTCCTCAATATATGGTTCAACATAGGCATTAGAAGCATAATTATCATAGCAATATTTAACTATGGCAAAATTTTCAGATTTGTAAAGAGTAGCATCATACTTTTCGATCAAAGAAGCAATTTCGTAAGCACCCTTAAAAGCAACAAATTCTTCAATTTGTTTAACATCATAGTAACTATAAACACCCTTAGCATAAGAGGATACGATTCCATTATCACTAAACTCACATTGATAGGGAAGGTGTTTCTTAGGGTTTTCAGAACAACAAGTAAAATCATATATTTCACATAAATTCCAAGCATAGCATTGCAAACGATGAATTTGACCCAGTAAAATTTTCCCTTTTTCAGATATTCGGTGTCGCACATAACAAGCATGCTCATCTAAAGATTTTCCCTAAACTAAGCTAGTTGGGGTTTCAGCACGAGCACATAGGGATCGAAGATGATCCAAGTAATAAGCTTCAGCAGTGTGATAGATTTTGAGTGGTTCTTCAACCATTGGTTTAGTAGGTACAACTAATTTTTTGGTATTTTGCGTTTCCTACGCATTGTCGGCGTTCTGGGAACGGGGGTCCCCAGACTTGCCTGCCTGCGGCGTGGCTCAAGTGGGGGGCCCAGCGCGGCCCCTCTTCATCAGCTCAAGCTCAAGACCCTCGCAAGGGGCCAAGCCTCGTGGGGCGGATGACAGAAAGCTTCCTCAGAGGCAGCCTCATCAGGTAGGCTCGCAAGGAGGCGGAGAGATCAAGGCAGGGGTACCTCGCGAGGAGCCCGTGACGCAAGCCATGACGATCGAGACTAGGCGGGCGCCGGCCTGCGCAGTGTCCTTGTTTCCCCTTTGGTGCAAAGGGGGCAAGCACAGGCCAAGGCATCAGGCAAAGGTTACCATTCTGGTGGAACAAGACCAAGACTAGCAGAGCGGCAGGACGGAGGTCATCGTGGAGCCCAAGATGGCGTCATCACCAGAGCTTTTGGCAGCCAAAGACCACCTTTGGTCAGGATAACTTGTACTAGATGTTCCCCTTCAAAATGGCCAATTGTTGGCGCCCTTCCCGCTCATTATTTTGGGAGAGGCCCAGGGCCCCTATAAATAGAGCTAGCCACCACAAAAGGCAGGAGACACCCAGGGGGATGAAAGAGAGACTGCTAGAGATCTGATAGAGCCCTAGCAGAGAGAAAGAGAGAGGCGACTGAACTCACCCAAGCAGTTCATTGCACCAGCTCAAGAACACCTCTCGCGAGGCTGTTCTTCCCTTGTACTGTTCATCATCAGCCCCTGAGGCAATCCACCACACCACACACTGGAGTAGGGTATTACACCACAATGGTGGCCCGAACCAGTAGAAATCTTGTGTCCCTTGTGTTGTTCGTAGTTTCCAGCTTAGATCACGCGAGGAGATTGGACGTAGATCGGTAGGGGAGAGATCTCCGTGCGCACCCCAGTGTTCAAACCTCAAGGGTCTGCCGGAACCCGAAATTCGACATTTGGCACGCCAGGTAGGGGTGCGGCGGAATCTTTCTTCCGCTGTTCGCGTGTGATCTTCCGTCGTGTCCATGGCTGACGCTCGTTGGGCTCGCGCCGAGCGCCGGGCTGTTCTCGCCACCCACGTCACCCAGACGACGCCCGTCGGCGGACGCCCTCGTCGTTCCCCGTCGCCTGCCGCCAAAGCCGCCACCGGCCCGGCGGGGAACGAGCAGCAGGCCTCGTCCTAGCATCCTTTGGTACGGTGGGAGGGCCACACTGCCACACTGCCACTGACTCCAGCCGCTTCGTCGTCCCACGCCCGTCGCGCCCCCACGGACGCGCACGCTGCGCTGCTCCTGGCAAGAGAGCTCTTGCACTACCGCCCCGTCGACGACCTCTACGAAGACTGGCTCGCCCACATCACCGAGCTTGCTAGGGCCGCAGGGGGCTCCCCCTTGCCGTCCTTCTCGTTGCCTCGCCCTCCATTCCGTGTAGGAGGCGAGGATCAGGAGGTGCCTCCACCACCTCCTTCCCAAGGAGGCGCCCTGGCTCCAAGGCGCGCAGCCCCAGGGCGAGACCCTCTCCGCCCGGCGCCTGCGCAGCAAGAAAGGAGCTGCCAAGAGATCCCTCGTCCCCAAGAAGGTGCTCGCGCGCTCCCAGCGCCGGCACGCCAAGATCGCGTCCCTGCACCTCCACGCCAAGACCCCGCACTGCTCCAAGCGGCGGCGCGCGGTAATCCCCAAGAGCAAGCTCAATACCAGCAAAAGGCACCGGTGGCCACAGCAGGCTGCCGTGCCCTCACCCCCGAGCTATGCGGCGTCGCATGGCCAGACAAGTTCAAGCCTGACCTGCCCCCTCGCTACGATGGCATGGCGGACCCTGCGGAGTTCCTGCAGCTCTATGAGCTATGTATCGAATCCGCCAACGGAGATGAAAGGGTCATGGCGAACTGGTTCCCCATGGCGCTCTAGGACGGGGCCTGCACCTGGCTCCTGAACCTGGCTCCTGGCACAATCTCCTCCTGGGACGAGATGCGCACTCGCTTCATCGCCAACTTCCAGGGCACTCGCGATCGGCCCCCGGCCGTGAGCGATCTGCACCGCATCAAGCAGCAGCAAGGGGAAACCCTGCAGAAATACATCCAGCGCTTCAACAACGCTCGCCTCAAGATCTCCAAGGTGACTGAAGAAGCCATCATCTCGGCCTTCTCCAATGGCGTACGCGACATCAAGATAAAGGAGGAGCTAGCAATCCATGAAGACATGTGCACATCCCTGGAGCTGTTCAACTTGGCGACCAAGTGCACCAGGGCTGAGGAAGGGCGCCTTTCCCTCCTCGAACTCCCGGCTGCCGACCCAGAAGAGAAGAAACCCAAGGCCAAGGACGTGAAGCGCAAGGGGGCTGCCGTGCTTGCAGCGGAACCAGACACCAAGTGAGGCAGGGATCAGCCCGAGTCTTCCAAGGGCAGTCGGTACTGAGTGTACCACGACCTCCACACCCATAACACTAACGAATGTTAAGAGCTCAGGGCCGTGAGGGATGGACGTGCCGACCGTCGCCCCGAGCGCAACGACAGGGGCTATGGCCGAGGAGGAGGAAGAGGTGGCGGACGATGGGAAGACCGTGGCCCTCGCCAAGGGTGGCGAGACCGACCTCGCGAGGATCGCTGGCAGGACCAGCCTCGCGAGGGAGGCTGGAGAGACCAGTCTCGTGAGGATCGCCCGCACGGCAACGCAGGCCTTCCTCCTCTGCCACCACTGCCAAGGAGGAACGAAGACCAACATCAAGACGAGGGGGCTGGGGGCTTCCAGGAGCCGCACGCAATCGCTTGCATCTTGGGTGGCGCGCAGGCCCCAGCCTCACAGCGCATCTTCAAGCAGTTCGCTCGCGAGGTGAATGCAGTCCTCCCCAAGCTTGAGGCCACGCGCCCTCTCAGGTGGTCTGCGTGCACTATCACGTTCAGCTCAGCGGATCAGCTCAAGTGTGCGGCAACGGCCGGAGTCCTCCCTATGCTTTGCTCCCCAGTCATCAGCTACGTGCAGGTCACCAGGACCCTCATTGACGGCGGAGCAGGACTCAACGTCTTATCCGTCGAGACGTTCGACAACCTCCAAGTGTCGTACGATCAGCTTCAGCCAACCAAGCCCTTCTCCGGAGTCATTGATGATTCCACTGTTTCGATAGGGCAGGTTCGCCTTCCAGTCACCTTCGGGCAGCGCAACAACTACCACACCGAGCTCATCGACATCGACGTCGCCCACATCTGTCTGCCATACAACGCCATTCTCGGGTACCCAGCCCTGGCCAAGTTCATGGCAGTGACTCACCATGGGTACAATGTCCTCAAGATGCCAGGAGGCGGCAGAGTCATCACCGTACCCTGTGAAGAAAGGGACGCAGTGTGTTCACTTGGGCGCGTGTTCCAAGCCGCAGCAATCAAAGACCCGGACCACAAAAACGGAAGACTTCTCGAGGCGACCCTTAAGAAGAAGAAGTTTTCGCCTGGCCCAAGCCATAAGGAGGCAGGCGCCTCTGGAGGTGTTGCGTCAGGATCTGCGCCCAATCAGGGAGCGCCACCCTCTCTCGCATAGGAAGGCGCGCCCGACGCCCTCCTCGGGCAGGGCTCGGGGGCTCTTTCTTGGAGAGCCACCGACCTTGCCGAGGTCACGAGGGAGGCGCTCGGGCACCACTTGGAGGGGTGCTTCGAGACACGTTTCCCTCAGGAAGGTACAAGGCAAGGAAAACCAAACCCTTAGGAGTTCATCGCAAGAAACACCCAGGAGCTACAGGAATCGAGAGTCATGCGCGGTAGCCACCGCCTGCCCACTGTAACCCCACATCCAGGCGAGGATGGTGGGCTGCGCGTCTGCATTGACGTGCCAGGGCTCAACCGAGCCGCGTCTCTGGAGCGCCTCTAGCCTTCGCGCGCGGGGCGTTGCGAGGGTCCACCTCACAGCTATGTTCGCACGCCTTTCGGCCTGCCGAACGCGGTCGCCGCTCATCAGCGCCTGCTGAGGAGCATTCTGGAGGCTCAGGAGGTCAGACATGGTGCGGTCTTGGCGGAGATGGAGAAGGCCCTCGGAAACCCACCAGTGCCCCCGGAGCGTCCCGAGGCTCCTGGGCCTGGGGGCTCGTAAGGATCGACGTCTTCATCGCGCATCAACCGCTTCTTCAGCATCACTTCAACTTCAACGACGCCAGGTGACATCTCTCTAAGTTCCGTTTTTAGCTGGGAGCGCCCACAGGGCCGCATCATTCCCAGGTCGCGTGGGTCCGTCCCTGCGGCATGTATCCGTTTTGCTTACGCTCTTTACTTACCTTGTTGGGGGCGCCCCTCGGGCTGCATCATCCCCGAGCTGCTCAGGCCTGGCCCTGCGGCGTTTGCTTTTCCCGCGTCTACTTAATATGAATTTGCTCTTTCGCGCTTAATTGTCACCTACTACTTATCGCGGACTTCTCCGCTTTCATGCAAAACGCTTGCACGTTAAAAGGGGGTACCTGAGCATCGCGACTCATGGGCTCCTACTGGCTCTCCAGCCCTCACCCACTGGCCTTGACCCATGGCATCGTGACCTGTCATACCAGCGGCGGCTGAGCTCGCTCGAGGGCCGGGACCTGAGGACATAGAGCATTTGCATTCTAACCACCCTGCAGGAACACACCATTGATAAAGGCCCAGAGCCAGGCGCAACCCGCCTCAAAGTATGGCCTCGTGAGTCCCGCGCTAGCTCACGAGTGCCCAGATACACCTCTCCTAGCCCTACCGTGCCGGCCACGTGTCAGGGCGGGGATGTACACGCCCCGGGGGCTCCTCCCGGAGGGAAGCCCCCTCCCACGTACCAGTGGAAGCACCATGCTCCGCGCTGGCTGACGACACTACCGAGGAGCGGCTATGCCCGTACACATAAGGAAGCGCTATGCTCCGCGCTGGCGATAAACAACTGAGGGCAGCCTACGACCGTACCAACCTCAGGGAGCCCAGAGCTCAGTGTTCGGCACCATCGCAATGCCTCCCCTCGGGAGCGCCGCGCGAGGGGGCTGGACACAGGGGCTACGCCCGGGTCTTGCCCGAGCGCACGCCACCTAGCCAGGTCCCTCGGACCTGGTCGTCACGCGCCCCTCCTCGAGCGAAGCCAAGGTATGGAAACCCATTTGAACGTCAAGGGGGACTCCTGAGCATTGCGACTCAGGAGCCTAACTTGCCCCGTAGCCCCTCACTCCGTAGTCCCGTCCTACTTTCCGGTCGGGGCTAACGCTGGGTGAGGTATGCGCGGGGCCGGGCCCTGCCGACGCAGAATGATCAATCCACTCCTCGTTCCCCCCTTTTCTACTAGTTGCTTATGCGTCAAGGGGGACTCCTGAGCATCGCGACTCAGGAGCCTAACTTGCCACGTAGCCCCTCACTCCTTAGTCCCGTCCTGGTTTCCGGCGGGGCTAACGCTGGGTGAGGTATGCGCGGGGCCGGGCCCAGCCGACGTAGAGCACGAGCAAGTAGGGGAGAAAAATGCAAATTCCAGGAAATTCAAAGCAAATATTACAAGCCATAGATTGTTTCACAACGTCAAACACAAGTTTAAACGCCTCCGTGAGGCATGGTGCATGTTGCAGGAATAAAAACAGGATAGAAGCCGCGAAGGGATCACACTCCAGTGGCGTCGCCGCCTGTGGTGGAGTCGTGTTGGGCGACCCTGCCTCCTGGGGCTGCGGAGCTAGCGGCACCGCGCCCGGGCAAGATGCTGAAGGCACGGAACCTCCCCAGCAAAGCTTTGAATCGGCCTTTCACGGCCTCAGCGGCAGCGGCGGCAAGGTCGCCGCTCACGGGTTCCAGCAGGCTACCGAAGTCGACGTCGGGGTCGTGCAGGTAGACGTGGCTGAGGACATGCATCAGCACCGCAGAAGACAGGGCACGCGCCTCGGCCTCTGCCGTGGGGCCAAGGCCATCTACGGCATCTTCAAGCGCACGGACCAGGAAGGGAAGTAGCTCGGCGGGGCCGTCCTCTGCACCGGCCAGCGGCTCCTCCAAGCCGCTCTCATAAAGCGTCTTCAGCGCGGCACGAGCCCTCTTCTTCATCTTCGCGAAGGCCACCCGATCCTCCGATAGGACCTTCGCCTTGGCGTCTAGCTCGGTCCTCTCCGCCTTCAACGACCGCTCCAGCGTCTCCAACCGGTCGTGGCGGTCATCAAGCTTGACGTCCCGGTCCTTGACGGCAGCCTCCCGAGCCTTCATCTCCTTCTCTTTCTCCTAGCGGCCGTGGACCTCCTTGGTGAGCTGGTCGCGCAGGCCTTGCAGCTTGGTCTCCAGCGCCTCGTAGCGAGCCTTGGCAGCCTCAGCGTCGCCCAGGGCAGCGTTGCGAGCGGCCTTGTCTTGGTTGGCGGCCTGCTTCTCCCCATCGGAGGCCGCCACGGCCTGGCTCAGCGCTGCTCGGATGGAGGCAGCGAAACGGGCCCAGCCAAAAGCTAACTCCAGGCGCCCGACTGCTAGGCGAGGGTCCGCACTCAGAAGATCCTCCCGCAGCTGACTCAGTTCGCTGGTGACCTGGTCCAGGACGGCGGCAAAGGGAACACAAGAAGCAGCAACCGGTGAAGCAGGTGAAGAAGACAGCAGCGTGATCACGGCTTGGCAGGAAGGAACCCCCTGGGCCTTGGCTGCCCCGGCTGCAGCATCGAGCGCAGTCGACTCCAGGGTCAGCGGAGCCACGGGGGCTGACTCCTCGCCGAGGCGTCTAGGTCGGCCTCGCGAGGACGACCGGGCAGGGGAGGCGCGAGCCGCGTTGTCTTTCCCCTCAGTGGACGAAGGCGCCATCCCGGTAGGTGGACTCGCCCCAAGCTGGGCCGCAGAAGCCCCTTTCAACCTCTTCGCCGCAGGCGCCAGCCTGACAAAAGAATATGGACGTCAAGCCTCGGCGGCAGAAACCAAGCAAAGCACGAATCGAGCACTTACTGGTCGTCACTCGCGGACCCAAGCAACCTCCGGCCAAACTTGAAGCCCGAGAGCCTGCAGCTGGGGTCAGCCTCGAGAGGCCCGGAAGCAGAAGGCACGTTAGGAGGGCTGGAGCTGGCCTCGGATCGCTCAGGGACCAGAGCAGACCCTGGGGGAACCAGCCTCGACCTGCCCTTCCTCGCGACAAAGGGAGAGTCCTCCCCTCCTCGCCTAGCGCCGGCCTCGTCATCGTCCGGCATGGAGCGGAGGACCTGGGACCTGCGCCGAGGGAAAGACTCCCTCGACTCCTCGCCAGTCGCCTCAGAGTCAGATTCTTCTTCCTCCGCCTCTTCTTCCCCCTCGCTCTCGCTGGAGCTGTCGGAGGACACGTTCACCATCGCCAGCGCCGCAAGACCCTCGGGAGCTTCCGCGGGCATCAGCCCATCGCCATTAAAGGTGGGCATGGCGTTCACCACCCGCTCCCAGTCGTTGCGAAGGAACAGGGGGACGGGGGCACCCACCGGCTTTGCCACGTCTCCCCCAACCAAGGAATGGAGGGTCGCGACCAGATTCTCATCGGTCAGGGCCTCAGAGCTTAGGCGCAAGGTGGCGTCCGCTTCCCCAAGCCTCCACAACGGGAGCGAGTGCTCCTGGAGTGGAGCCACCCGGTGCTCCAAGAACTCCCTCAGGAGTGTGGCTCCAGTCAGCTTCGTCGTCCCCAAGTTGCTCGGCCTCAGGTCCACGTTCATCCTCTTCAGCACCGCCCTCGCACGAGGGTCGACGAGCTCCGCGTGGGACCATGCGTCGACAGCCTTGGGCTGCCCCGTAAGCAACACCAGACGGGGGTGGAGGCGCCCGACGTACACCATGACCCACTTGCTCCGGAAGCCTTCGATTCTCTTCCCAGGCTTCGAGATAGCATTGGAAATGGAGTATGCGATGAAGCTCGCACATGCGGAGACATGGCCACCAGAAACCCGGAGGGAAAAATAGTGGTGCAACAAGGCCACCGAGGGCTTTACCCCGACATGAGCCTCACAGTAGTAAGCAAAAATCGCCAGGAGAAGAACATAGTTGGGGTGGAGATGCAGAGCCTGCAAGTTGTACTGGCGGAGAACAGCAAAGAAGAACTCAGAGAAAGGAGGCACCAGACCGGCGACGATGGCGCTCACAAAAAGCGGATAGAAGGTGCTCCCCCTGCTTTTAGGCTGGTCGGAGCCGGCCTTGAGCACAGTCGCCCCCTTGCTGCCCTGCACCATCGTCATCAGGCGCGTGAGGGCGAGGTTCTTCTCCGGCAAGTTCGGGGAATCCAGGGACGGCGAGTACCAGGCCTCGGTCGGGGACTTGCGAGGCGCCATGGCGTGCCGGGCGAGAAGGATTGAGACAAATCTGGAGGATTTCGGAAGCAAGAAGGAGGAGAGCGAGAAAGGGAGTCTGGGGCGAGGCAAACGAGAACAAAGCAAGTAAGTCTGGACCGGGCACCTCTTTTGTCAGATTGACAGTTGCCGAAGCATCGTGGGAAGCATAGACGCCCACGTTCAATCAATTGCCACGCGGCGCCCAAGGCCGCAGGCTGTTGGGGCCCGCGGTGCTTCGCACTTGCCCCTTCGCTTCCCTACTAGGCCAAGCCCGGGTGCGCCTTGGGCTCGGGGGCTACTATCGGCGTTCTCAGAACGGGGGTCCCCAGACTTGCCTGTCTGCGGTGTGGCTCAAGTGGGGAGCCTAGCACGGCCCCTCTTCATCAGCTCAAGCTCAAGACCCTCGCGAGGGGCCAAGCCTCGCGGTGCAGACGACAGAAAGCTTCCTCAGAGGCAGCCTCATCAGGCAGGCTCGCGAGGAGGCGGAGAGATCAAGGCAGGGGTACCTCGCGAGGAGCCCATGATGCAAGCCATGATGATCGAGACCATGCGGGCTCCCGGCGGGCGCCGGCCTGCGCGGTGTCCTTGTTTCCCCTTTGGTGCAAAGGGGGAAAGCACAGGCCAAGGCATCGGGCAAAGGTTACCATTCCGGTGCAACGATACCAAGACCAGCAGAGCGGCAGGACGGAGGTCACCGTGGAGCCCAAGACGGCGTCATCACCAGAGCTTTTGGCAGCCGAAGACCACCTTTGGTCAGGATAACTTGTACTAGACATTCCCCTTCAAAATGGCCAATTGTTGGCGCCCTTCCCGCTCATTATTTGGGGAGAGGCCCAGGCCCCCTATAAATAGAGCTAGCCACCACAGAAGGAAGGAGACACCTAGGGGGATGAAAGAGAGACGGCTAGAGATCTGATAGAACCCAGCAGAGAGAAAGAGAGAGGCGACTGAACTCACCCAAGCAGTTCATCGCACCAGCTCAAGAACACCTCTCGTGAGGCTGTTCTTCCCTTGTACTGTTCATCATCAGCCCCCGAGGCAATCCACCACACCACACACTAGAGTAGGGTATTACACCACAGCGGTGGCCCGAACCAGTATAAATCTCGTGTCCCTTGTGTTGTTCGTTGTTTCCAGCTTAGATCACGCGAGGAGATTGGACGTAGATCGATAGGGGAGAGATCTCCACGCGCACCCCAGTGTTCAAACCTCAAGGGTCTGTCGGAACCCGAAATCCGACACCCATAAGTAAAGATAGAAAACAACTAAGAACAGCAAATAAAAATTACTTAGTGATAAAGCAAACAAGCACACACGAGAATATTCACCCCACGCTATTGCTCCCCGGCAACGGCGCCAGAAAAAGGTCTTGATAACCCACAAGTATAGGGGATCGCAACAGTTTTCGATAAGTAAGAGTGTCAAACCCAACGAGGAGCTAAATATAGAACAAATATTCCCTCAAGTTCTATCGATCACCGATACAACTCTAAGCATGCTTGATGTTCGCTTTACCTAGAACAAGTATGAAACTAGAAGTACTTTGTAGGTGTTGTTGGATAGGTTTGCAAGATAATAAAGAGTACATGAATAAAAAGTAGGGGCTGTTTAGATAAAGAAACAATAATGTAAATATAGCGAGTGTGGAAAAGTGGTGGTAGGAGCTGCGAAATTGCCCCTAAGCAATTGACTACTTTACTAGACCGATAGCAAGTATTATGTGGGAGAGGCCACTGCTAGCATGTCATCCCTGACTTGGAATTCTATGCACTTATGATTGGAACTATTAGCAAGCATCCGCAACTACTAATGTTCATTAAGGTAAAACCCAACCATAGCATTAAGATATATTGGTCCCCCTTCAATCCCGTATGCATCAATTTCTATGCTAGGTTGAAGCTTCTGTCACTCTTGCCCTCCAATACAAAGTCCTATCAACATACAACTAACCCTAGGGTGTGATCCACGCGCGCAATCATATGATGGGCACCAAAGGACAGCAACATAACCACAAGCAAATTAAATCAATCATAGCAATTCATCAACCACCGATAGGACAACGAAAATTTACTCAGACATCATAGGATGGCAACACATCATTGGATAATAATATGAAGCATAAAGCACCATGTTCAAGTAGAGGGTACAGCGGGTTGCGGGAGAGTGGACCACTGTAGATAGAGGGGGAAGATGATGTAGATGTTGGTGAAGATGGCGGAGGTGTTGGTGTAGATCGCGGTGATGATGATGGCCCCCAGTGGCACTCTGGTGCCACCGGAAGCGAGGGGAGAGAGCCCCCGCCCCCTTCTTCTTCTTCTTCCTTGACCTCCTCCCTAGATGGGAGAAGGGTTTCCCCTCTGGTCCATGGCCTCCATGGCATCTCGCCCCTCCGAGATTGGATCTGTCTCTCTGTCTCTCTCTGTTTCTGCATTCCCAGATTCTACCCTTTCACCGTTTCTTATATTCCCAGAGATCCGTAACTCCGATTGGGCTGAAATTTTGATACGATCTCAATCCGGAAATTAGCTTTCTTGCAGAAAAAGAAGGGCACCAACCGCCTTACGGGTGACCCACGAGGGTCAGGGGCGCGCCCCCTGCCTCGTGGCCACCTCGGGCACCGTCTCGCGTGGATTTTTCTTCCCAAAAATCATATATATTCCAAAAAATCTCCGTCAATTTTTATCCCGTTTGGACTCCGTTTGATATGGATATTCTACGATACAAAAAACATGCAACAAACAGGAACTGGCACTGGGCACTGGATCAATATGTTAGTCCCAAAATAGTATAAAAAGTTGCCAAAAGTATATGAAAGTTGTAGAATATTGGCATGGAACAATCAAAAATTATAGATACGACAGAGACATATCTGTGACCATGTTATCCAGGGGGTTAGAATGTCCTGACGGTGTTGGCACATGCTACGGCGTTATCACACGCTGCGGCGGGTTGTTATCCTGTCGAGGTGGGTTCGTCATGCGCGGTTGAACCGGCGGTCCTGTCCCTGGTACTTCAGTCCGGTTTATTATTGGCTGGTTACTGGTCCCTGCTCCAGGCGTGTTGAACAGGTTTCTCGCTTCATAAACCAAAGGTAGACGGGACAGATGCCTTCTCCTCATGATATCATTTGACGTGTTCTGATCTAGCATAAGCCGATAAGATTCCGCCTGAACCCGTTGTGCCTAAGCATCCAAAGCGGACCGCTCCTCAGCCATCCTGGTGTTTTCCGCGTTTAGCTCTTCCTTGGCCTGCGCTATCTCATGACACAATTTCGCAATTGCCGCATTATGCTGATCCTGATCAGCCGGGTTAACCACCGTCTCACCAACGTGGTTAATTTGTCCACCAAGTCCGTCAAAACTTGGGTCGATGGGCGCACAGGGCCTCCTGCCCCGGCAGCCGTCGCCGCCACTGACCCGGAAATCAATTCTGCTGTCGTTGATGACTGTAGCACGGGCTGTGTACCGGCCATGAAAATTGCAACCCAGTTCGGCGGTTCAAGGGGGTCCGAAATACTGTCGCCATCGGAACAGCCCCCAAACCGGCCATCTTGTAACTGGTACATTGACTCGGTCTCTCCGATGGATGATTCATCATCTGAATAGATAACCGTCTCACCGTTAGACACCGGTTCAGACTCTGCACTGTTGATGAATCCCACAAAAGCACGATTCATGGCGGGCTGAACTCGGGCGGGTCTTGCACGCTGAGCCATCTCGATGATGCCGGTGTAGATGTCCGGCTCAGGGCCCGGTTCGCCGATCTTGCCGATGAAGACGTGAATTCCTCCGAAGGGGACCCGGTACCCGTACTCAATAGAGCCGGCCTCGGGGGCCCAGCCAGCATCGTCGATGTAGAGCTTGCCGCGATGACTCCTAGTCATCCGGCCCACAACGTATCCCTTGAGCCCTTCGAAACTGCCCTTTAAGAACTTGAAACCATTGTGGGATAGCCCCACGGTGGGCGCCAACTGTCGTGGTTTTGTCACGGCAGATGTCCTAGTGTGAGGACTTAGTCGTGGAGCCATCGCAACGTAGTTAGCTTAAAGGGGTTAAAGCGGGACGAAGGACGCAAGGAGTTTATACTGGTTCGGCCCCTTGCGGTGAAGGTAAAGTGTAATCCAGTTGTAATGGAATTGCCAAGGTTTCTATGATCAGGGAGCGAATCTGCTTTGCCTGGCTCTCAATCTTCTGTTTCATGTCCCTAAACCGTCGTCGGGTCGTCCCTTTATATACACCGGTTGACACCTGGCAGTTTACAGAATCCCGGCCGGCTCATAATCATGTATGGCTCGGTTTCTACCCTTTCTTATCTTACAATACAAGTTATACATCTTATGGCAGTTTACATCTACGGTCCCTAATCCGCCTTCGGGCCTAGAGCCTTGCCTTTGTGGGCTTTAATAGGAATAGCTTACCATAAGTATAATCTGGCCCCTCGTGGGCGATTTATACTTAATAGTTATATCCCCAACAGTATAAGAAGTTTCCTTGGTCATGCTGGTTTCTATAGGAGGTTTATTAAAGACTTCTCTAAAATTTCTAGGCCTCTCACTAATCTCTTGCAAAAAGATGTTCCTTTTGTTTTTGATGATGATTGTGTAGAAGCATTTGAAATACTTAAGAAAGCCTTGATTTCTACACCTTTTGTTCAACCACCTGATTGAAATTATGTGTGATGCTAGTGATTATGTTGTTGGTGCTGTTCTAGGGCAAAGAGTTGATAAGAAATTAAATGTTATCCATTATGCTAGTAAGACTATAGACAGTGCCCAGAGAAATTATGCTACTACTGAAAAAGAATTTTTAGCAGTTGTATTCGCTTTTGATAAGTTCAGATCTTATATTGTTGACTCCAAAGTAACTATTCACACTAATCATGTTGCTATTAAATATCTTATGGAAAAGAAAGATGCTATACCTAGACTTATAAATGGGTTCTCTTGTTAGAAGAATTTGATTTGCATATTATTGATAGAAAGGGAGCTGAGAACCCTGTTGCAGACAACTTGTCTAGGTTAGAAAATGTTCTTGATGACCCACTACCTATTGATGATAGCTTTCCTGATGAGCAATTAGCTGTCATAAATGCTTCTCATAATACTCCATGGTATGCTTATTATGCTAATTACATTATTGTTAAATTTATACCACCTAGTTTCACATACTAACAAAAGAAAAAGTTTTTCTATGATTTAAGACATTACTTTTGGGATGAACCACACCTTTATAAAGGAGTAGATGGTGTTATTAGACGTTGTGTACCTGAGTATGAACAGGAACATATCCTACACAAGTGTCACTCCAAGGCTTACGGAGGACACCATGCTGGAGATAGAACTACACACAAGGTATTACAATCTTGTTTTTATTGGCATACTCTCTTCAAGGATGCTCGTAAGTTTGTCTTGTGATGAATGACAGAGAATTGACAATATTAGTAGACGTCAGGAAATGCTTGTGAATTATTCACTTGTTATTGAACCATTTGATGTTTGGGGCTTTGATTATATGGGACCTTTTCCTTCCTCTAATGGGTATACACATATTTTAGTTGATGTTGATTACGTTACTAAGTGGGTAGAAGCTATTCCAACTAGTAGTGCTGATCATAACACCTCTATTAAGATGCTTAAAGAAGTTATTTTCCCGAGGTTTGGAGTCCCTAGATATTTAATGACTGATGGTGGCTTATATTTTATTCATGGTGCTTTCCGTAAAATGCTTGCTAAATATGATGTTAACCATATAATTGCATCTCCTTATCACCCTCAGTCTAGTGGTCAAGTAGAATTGAGCAATAGAGAGATTAAATTGATTTTGCAAAAGACTGTTAATAGATCTAGAAATAATTGTTCTAAGAAACTTGATGATGCATTATGGGCTTATAGAACTGCTTATAAAAATCATATGGGTATGTTTCCGTATAAAATGGTTTATGGAAAAGCATGCCATTTACCTCTTGAACTAGAACATAAAGCTTATTGGGCTATTAAAGAGCTCAACTATGATTCCAAACTTGCCGATGAGAAGAGTTTATTTGACATTAGCTCACTTGATGAATGGAGAATCCAAGCCTATGAGAATGCCAAGTTGTTTAAAGAAAAAGTTAAAAGATGGCATGACAAAAGGATACAAATGCGTGAGTTTAATATAGGTGATCATGTTTTGCTATAAAATCTCATTTAAGATTTTTTTTGCAGGAAAACTTCCCTCTAAATGGGGAGGTCCTTACATTATCGAGGAGGTCTATCATTCTGGTGCCATCAAAATCAACAACTCCGAAGGCACAAATCCGAAGGTGGTAAATGGTCAAAGAATACAACATTATATCTCAGGTACTCCCATGAATGTTGAGACCAATATAATTAATACCATAACACCGGAGGAGTACATAAGGCATACTTTCTAGAACGTTTCAGACTCCAAAAAGGAATAGGTATGTGGTACGGTAAGTAAACCAACTCCAAAACTGTTCTAATGGCAATTTTTCTCCGTTTTATAATATTTAAAAAATTAGGAAAATTAAAAGCAGTTCGAAGAGTGCACGAGGAAGCGGCAAGGGAGGAGGGTGCGCCCTACCCCCCTGGGCGCGCCCCTATGCTTTGTCACCAGCTCGTGTGCCCTCCGGACTCTGTTTTCTTGCACAATACTTCTTTTGGTTGGTAAAAATTCATTATATAATCTCCCAAAGGTTTTGACCACCGTACCATGATAAAATCCTCTATTCTTGTTTCGAGTTGTTTTTCTGACAGATCTAGATTGCCATGACATCTCCAAGCGCCCCCAAGGATAAGTTTTTCGAGAAGGTCAACAACCCCTACCTTGCGGAGGTGCTGCGACACCCTCAAACCATTGAGATGCGTGAGAGGGTGTTGCACATCCGCGATGTTGAGGGGTTGAAGAAGACCGGAAGCGTGGAGATAAGGCTCGAAGCAATGGAGCAACAAGTTTTCAAGTGTCAAGGGATGGTGGAACATGGACTCAACGCCAATGACTTGATGATCACAGAGTTCACCAACAATCACAAGCTGGATGCCAAGAACATCTGGGAGGCCATCTTCAAACTTCATGAGAAAATCGAGCATCTCCAAGCCCAGATCTATGACCTGCAAAACCAAAACTATGAGTATGAATACAGATTTAAGAGGATGAGTTTGGCTGCAGATTTGAGGATCCCGGAGACTCATTCATCTTTCTATGATGGTGAGCCTATGCCTTGGAGATGGATGACAAGCCTACTACATCAACAACTCCCTCATCACCACCTCCGAAGAAAGATACATAAATACATGGGTATGGGCACTCCCCTTGGCAACTGCCAAGCTTGCGGGAGGTGCCCTAGTATCGTACCACCATCACATCTTTACCTTTATCGTTTGTCTTACACTGGTGTAGAGACCTGCTATATACAAATGGTTTTTAACCCCTATCCGCGACGGCGTTTGGAACCGTCACCAAGTGAGTGTGGGAGATAGGGGGGTCCTTCCTACACGACCCAGAAACCGTCGGGGATAGGCCCTCCTAGCACACAGGCTGGGGCAAAATGAGCTCGTGTGCGATCTAGCGAGGCATCGAAACCCAACCGTTTTCATTCGTATGTACATCCCACACGGTGAATCCCAGAAAAACATTTTCGTTCGTATGTATATCACACACATTTTTGTGTGTGGAAACGTTTGTGCAAGGTGGCCTAACGCAAACTGTTCTCTGCCAAAAGCTGTGTGTGATTGTTAGTTGATCGAACACGCATACTTTCTAGAAACCATGTGGTTTGTTTGAGTTCATCGCCCACAGTGTTGTCTGAGTAACCGACTGCAATAGAAAACCCCAATAAGTAGGATAATTAGCCTATTATTGATAATCCATGTAGTAATCAAATTGATATTTCTTATAAACCACACCAGATATATCATATTCATATAAGGACAACCAGGATTTCATAACCGAATTATATGAGATAGCTTCGGCACTCAGTTACGCCATTACACAACAACACCAAGTTTCACATGCAACATCGAAACCTTTGGAAAGTAGCATCATATACGGTAAATAGACAGGTGAATCTCATCTAGGAAACTGCAGAAGCGGAAGGCAAATATTGAGCCTTCAATGATGTTGAATGTCCTTGCAACTTTAGGGTAATGGCTATGGATAATTGCCCGCCCAACCTTCGTCCTCTCCAGGAAGACTTCAATATTGTACCATGGGTGTTGAATGAATACCTTCCTCGCCTCTTGACCATGCAGGTGGTTTGAGAGCTAATCATCGGTGAACTGCTTTCAAAAGTACTGAAAACAAAGATATGCATAAATCACTGTTATAAATTTTGAAATGATGCAAGGGGTAAAGACAAGGTAAAAGAGTTAGAACCATCCTATAGTTTATTAATGTCTTCTTCATTGTGCAAACAAAGATCTTGATGTTATTCGTCGCAGGTTTCTTCATCCTAACAATCTTTCTGAGTTTCTTGACTTGACTGATATTTGTGGACATCTCATTTCCCCATATGCAAAATGGGTCGAACAGTGGGTATAAGCCTCTGACAACAGGACCTACATGTGCAAGACCAAATTGTAAGAAACCTAAATATTAGAATGATTCGTGCAACTACATAATAATGTGCTATTAGCGAAAGGACCATGCATGAGCAAACCTCGATGGCAAACTACAGTGTCTCAGATCTATGATCTCCAAAACCAAGTCTTTGAATATGAGGCAAGGTTTAAAGGTATGAGTTTGGCTGCCAGTTGCAGGACCCGTGAGACTCACTCCTCCTCTTATGATGGCGAGCCTCTGCCATGGAAACCCGAGGATAAGATCGTTACTTCACCACCACCACCACCTCCTTCTTCATCAACAAAATAAAATAGAGTATCGGGTATGGGCACTCCCCTTGGCTTGTGCCAAGCTCGGGGGAGGTGCCTCGGTATCGTATCACCTCCACTATCTTTTGCTTTTACTTATCTTAGTTTGATCCATAGTTATATTTTGCTTTAGATGAATAAAAGTTTAGTTCGATCCTTTCTTTTTGAGAGTTTGCTTAGTGATCTGCTACCTCTTGAGCATGCGTTGGTTTTCCCTTGAAGATGAAAGGGTGATGCAGCAAAGTAGCATAAGTATTTCCCTCAGTTTTTGAGAACCAAGGTATCAATCCAGTAGGAGACAATGCACAAGACACCTAGTACCTGTACAAACAATCAAGAACCTTGCAACCAATGCGATAAAGGGATTGTCAATCCATTCACTGTCACTCGCAAAAGTGAGATCTGATAAAGATAGTAAGATAAATATTTTTGGTATTTTTGTTGTATAGATTGGAAAGTAAAGATTGAAATATAGTAAACGAGGTGTGATGTAAATAAAAGAGATGCAATATAATAAGAAAGAGACCCGGGGGCCATAGGTTTCACTAGTGGCTTCTCTCAAGATAGCATGTATTACGGTGGGTGAACAAATTACTGCCGAGCAATTGATAGAAAAGTGCATAGTTATGAGAATATCTAGGCAATGATTATGAATATAGGCATCACGTCCGTGTCAAGTAGATTGAAACGATTCTGCATCTACCACTATTACTCCACACATCGACCGCTATCCAGCATGCATCTAGAGTATTAAGATCATAAGAACAGAGTAACGCATTAAGCAAGATGACATGATGTAGAGGGATAAACTCAAGCAATATGATATAAACCCCATCTTTTTATCCTTGATGGCAACAATACGTGCCTTGCTACCCCTACTATCACTGGGAAAGGACACCACAAGATTGAACCCAAAGCTAAGCACTTCTCCCATTGCAAGAAAGATAATCTAGTAGGACAAACTAAACGGATAATTCAAAGAGACTTGCAAAGATATCAAATCATGCATATAAGAATTCAGAGAAGAACCAAATAATATTCATAGATAATCTTGTTCATAAACCCACAATTCAACGGATCTCGGCAAACACACCGCAAAAGAGTATTACATCGAATAGATCTCCAAGAACATCGAGGAGAACTTTGTATTGAGAATCAAAGAGAGAGAAGAAGCCATCTAGCTAATAACTATGGACCCAAAGGTCTGTGGTAAACTACTCACACTTCATCGCAGAGGCTATGGTGTTGATGTAGAAGCCCTTCGTCATCGATTCCCCCTCTCAAAGATCGTCGAAAAAGGCCCCAAGATGAGATCTCACGGGTACAGAAGGTTGCGCCGGTGGAAAAGTGGTTTTGTGGCTCTCTGCGATCGATCTAGGGTATAAGAGTATATATAGGTGGAAGAAGTACATCGGTGGAGCTACGTGGGGCCCATGAGGGTGGGGGCGCACCTACCCCCCTAGGCGTGCCCTCCTGCCTCGTGGCTGCCTCACGGAGTTCCAGACTTCTACTCCAAGTCTTCTAGATTGCCTTCGGTCCAAGAAAGATCATCGCGAAGGTTTCATTCCGTTTGGATTCCGTTTGGTCTTCCTTTTCTGCGAAACTCTAAAATAGGCAAAAAAACAGAAACTGGCACTGGCACTGGGCCTCCGGTTAATAGGTTAGTCCCAAAAATAATATAAAAGAGCATATTAAAGCCCATTAAACATCCAAAACAGATAATATAATAGCATGGAACAATCAAAAATTATAGATACGTTGGAGACGTATCAAGCATTCCCAAGCTTAATTCATGCTCGTCCTCTCGTAGGTAAATGATAAAAAACAGAGTTTTTGATGTGGAATGCTACCTAACATAATTATCAATGTAATTTTCTTTACTATGGCATGAATGTTCAGATCCGAAAGATTCAAGACAAAAGTTTAATATTAAAATAAAAATAATAATACTTCGAGCATACTAATAAAGTAATCATGTCTTCTCAAAATAACATGGCCAAAGAAAGTTATCCCTACAAAATCATATAGTCTGGCTATGCTCTATCTTCATCACACAAAATATTTAAATCATGCACAACCCCGATGACAAGCCAAGCAATTGTTTCATACTTCTGATGTTCTCAAACTTTTTCAATCTTCACGCAATACATGAGCATGGGCCATGGACATAGCACTATAGGTGGAATGGAATGGTGGTTGTGGAGAAGACAAAAAGGAGAAGATAGTCTCACAGCAACTAGGTGTATCAATGGGCTATGGAGATGTTGATCAATAGATATCAATGTGAGTGAGTAGGGGTTGCCATGCAATGGATGCACTAGAGCTATAAGTGTATGAAAGCTCAAAAAGAAACTAAGTGGGTGTGCATCCAACTTGCTTGCTCACGAAGACCTAGGGAATTTTGAGGAAGCCCATCATTGGAATATACAAGCCAAGTTCTATAATGAAAAAAATCTCACTAGTATATGAAAGTGACAAAATAGGAGACTCTCTATCATGAAGATCATAGTTCTACTTTGAAGCACAAGTGTGGAAAAAGGATAGTAGCATTGCCCCTTCTCTCTTTTTCTCTCAATTTTTTTATTTGGGCCTTTTCTCTTTTTTATGGCCTCTTTTTTTTAATTTTTCATCCGGAGTCTCATCCCGACTTGTGGGGGAATCATAGTCTCCATCATCCTTTCCTCACATGGGATAATGCTCTAATAATGATGATCATCACACTTTTATTTGCTTACAACTCAAGAGTTACAACTCGATACTTAGAACAAAATATGACTCTATGTGAATGCCTCCGGCGGTGTACCAGGATGTGCCATGATTCAAGAGTGACATGTATGAAATAATTATGAACGGTGGCTTTGCCACAAATATTATGCAAACTACATGATCATGCAAACCAATATGACAATGGTGGAGCGTGTCATAATAAACGGAACGGTGGAAAGTTGCATGGAGATATATCTCGGAATGGCTATGGAAATGCCATAATAGGTAGGTATGGTGCTGTTTTGAGGAAGGTAAATGGTGGGTTTATGGTACCGGCAAAAGTTGCACAGTACAAGAGAGGCTAGCAATGGTGGAAGGGTGAGAGTGCGTATAATCCATGGACTCAACATTAGTCATAAAGAACTCACATACTTATTGCAAAAATCTATTAGTTATCGAAACAAAGTACTATCCACATGCTCCTAGGGGATAGATTGGTAGGAAAAGACCATCGCTCGTCCCCGACCGCCACTCATAAGGAAGACAATCAAAAAATAAATCATGCTCCGACTTCATCGCATAACGGTTCACCATACGTGCATGCTACGGGAATCGCAAACTTTAACACAAGTATCTCTCAAATTCACAACTACTCAACTAGCATGACTCTAATATCACCATCTTCATATCTCAAAACAATCATAAGGAATCAAACTTCTCATAGTATTCAATGCACTTTATATGAAAGTTTTTATTATACCCATCTTGGATGCCTATCATATTAGGACTAATTTTATAGCCAAAGCAAAATACCATGCTGTTCTAAAGGACTCTAAAAATAATATAAGTGAAGCATTAGAGATCAATAATTTCTATAAAATAAAACCACCACCGTGCTCTAAAAAGATATAAGTGAAGCACAAGAGCAAAATTATCTAGCTCAAAAGATATAAGTGAAGCACATAGAGTATTCTAATAAATTCTGATTCATGCGTGTCTCTCCCAAACGGTGTGTACAGCAAGGATGATTGTGGTAAACTAAAAGGCAAAGACTCAAATCATACAAGACTCTCCAAGCAAAACACATATCATGTGGTGAATAAAAATATAACATCAAGTAACGTTACCGATAGACGAAGACGAAAGAGGGGATGCCTTCCGGGGCATCCCCAAGCTTAGGCTTTTGGTTGTCCTTGAATTTTACCTTGGTGTGCCTTGGTAATCCCAAAGCTTAAGCTCTTGCCACTCCTTATTACAAAATCCATCAAATCTTTACCCAAAAACTTGAAAACTTCACAACACAAAACTCAACGGAAAATCTCATGAGCTCTGTTAGTATACGAAACTAAACCGCCACTTTAAGGTACTGTAATGAACTCATTCTTTATTTATATTGGTGTTAAACCTACTGTATTACAACTTCTCTATGGTTCATACCCCCCGATACTAGCCATAGATTCATCAAAATAAGCAAACAACACGCGAAAAACAGAATTTGTCAAAAACAGAACAGTCTGTAGCAATCTGTAGGTTTCTAATACTTATTTAACTCCAAAAATTCTGAAAAGTTAGGACAACCAGTAAAATTTGTATATTGATCTACTGCATTTGGATTTGGCATTTTATCGCTCTTTGGTAAAAAATGAAAATTATTTTCATGAGCGCATACTTTCTGTTTTTATTGGCAAGATCAAAAATCAATCACCCAAGAAGATCCTAAAGGCTTTACTTGGCACAAACACTAATTAAAACATAAAAACACAATCATAACAGAGACTAGATGAATTATTATTACTAAACAGGAATAAAAAGTAATTAACAAAATAAAATTGGGTTGCCTCCCAACAAGCGCTATCGTTTAACGCCCCTAGCAAGGCATAAAAACAAGAATAGATCTAGGTATTGTCATCTTTGGTATGCAATCCATAAGTGGCTCTCATAATAGATTCATAAGGCAATTTAATTTTGTTCCTAGGAAATTTTTCCATGCCTTTCCTTAACAGAAATTGGAATCTAATATTTCCTTCTTTCATGTCAATAATTGCACCAATCGTTCTAAGGAAAGGTCTACCAAGGATAATAGGACATGTAGGATTGCAATCTATATCAAGAACAATGAAATCTACGGGCACATAATTCCTATTTGCAACAATAAGAACATCATTAATACTTCTCATAGGTTTCATTAATCCTTCCTTTTTTGAGAGTTTGCTTAGTGATCTGCTACCTCTAGAGCATGCGTTGGTTTTCCCTTGAAGAGGAAAGGGTGATGCAGCAATGTAGCGTAAGTATTTCCCTCAGTTTCTGAGAACCAAGGTATCAATTCAGTAGGAGACAACGCACAAGTCAACTAGTACCTGCACAAACAATCAAGAACCTTGCAACCAACGCGATAAAGGGGTTGTCAATCCCTTCACGGTCACTCGCAAAAGTGAGATCTGGTAAAGATAGTAAGATAAATATTTTTGGTATTTTTGTTGTATAGATTGGAAAGTAAAGATTTCAAAATAGTAAATGAGATGCGATGTAAATAAAAGAGATGCAATATAATAATAAAGAGACCCGGGGGCCATAGGTTTCACTAGTGGCTTCTCTCAAGATAGCATGTACTACGGTGGGTGAACAAATTACTGCCGAGCAATTGATAGAAAAGTGCATAGTTATGAGAATATCTAGGCAATGATTATGAATATAGGCATCACATCCGTGTCAAGTAGATCAAAACAATTCTGCATCTACCACTATTACTCCACACATCGACCACTATCCAGCATGCATCTAGAGTATTAAGTTCATAAGAACAGAATAACGCATTAAGCAAGATGACATGATGTAGAGGGATAAACTCAAGCAATATGATATAAACCCCATATTTTTATCCTCGATGGCAACAATACAATACATGCCTTGTTTCCCCTACTATTATTGGGAAAGGACATCGCAAGATTGAACCCAAAGTTAAGCACTTCTCCCATTGCAAGAAAGATCAATCTAGTAGGCCAAACTAAACCGATAATTCGAAGAGACTTGCAAAGATATCAAATCATGCATATAAGAATTCAGAGAAGAACCAAATAATATTCATAGATAATATTGTTCATAAACCCACAATTCATCGGATATCGGCAAACACACCGCAAAAGAGTATTACATCGAATAGATCTCCAAGAACATCGAGGAGAACTTTGTATTGAGAATCAAAGAGAGAGAGAAGAAGCCATCTAGCTAATAACTATGGACCCGAAGGTCTGTGGCAAACTACTCACGCTTCATCGGAGAGGCTATGGTGTTGATGTGGAAGCCCTCCATGATTGATTCCCTCTTCGGCAGATCGCCGGAAAAGGCCCCAAGATGGGATCTCACGGGTATAGAAGGTTGCAGCGGTGGAAAAGTGGTTTCATAGCTCTCTGCGATCGATCTAGGGTATAAGAGTATATATATGCGGAAGAAGTATGTCGGTGGAGCTACATGAGTCCCACGAGGGTGGGGCGCGCCTACCCCCCTAGGCGTGCCCTCCTGCCTCGTGGCTGCCTCATGGAGTTCTAGACTTCTACTCCAAGTCTCCTGGTTCGCTTTCGGTCCAAGAAAGTTCATCGCGAAGGTTTCATTCCGTTTGGATTCCGTTTGGTATTCCTATTCTGTGAAACTCTAAAATAGGCAAAAAAACAGAAACTGGCACTAGGCCTCCGTTTAATAGGTTAGTCCCAAAAATAATATAAAAGAACATATTAAATCCCATTAAACATCCAAAACAGATAATATAATAGGATGGAACAATCAAAAATTATAGATACGTTGGAGACGTATCATGATCTATCCTTGTAATCGTTTGTGCGAGATATATAATAAAGTTTAGTTTGAGTTTTGCTTTCTTTACTTTCATGTTTCAATAAAAAGAAAGGAAATAAATGAAAAAGATCATATGCTAATCTTATGGTAAGTAATGACATCACATAAGGAAGAGTATAAGTAGAAAATTTCATTGGAGATTTACAAACATAGCATTGGTCAATGATGCAATTCATGAAAGAATTAACCAAGGAAGAGAAGATTCACGTGCAAATACACTATCTTGGACATCTTTTGTGATTGTGAGCCCCCATCAAATTATTATATGCCAAAATTGACGTTGGACAAGGAAGACAATGTAATGATTCATGTTTGTTCATTTTCACATAGAAGTTATATTGTCATAGATCCTTTAACATGTGGTGCTTTCCCCTATCTTTGCTAGTAAAAATATCCGCGCTAAGTAGAGATACTACTTGTGCATCCAAAAACCCTTAAACCCAAATCTTGTTTTGAGAGTCCACCATACCTACCTATGGATTGAGTAAGATCCTTCAAGTAAGTTCTCATCGATGCAATAAGGCAATAAAAATTGCTTCTAAAAGTGTTAGATCATTTAGTGTAAGAGAAAATTGAGCGTTGTACGAACTTGTGATGGCAAAGAATAAAAGTGACAGACTACATGATAAAGGTTGCTGTCATAAGGGGCAATATAATGTGACGTCCTTTTGCACTAAGAGATTGAGCATACAAACAAAAATTGCATGTCAACCTCTGCTTCCCTCTGCGAAGGGCCTATCTTTTACTTTCATGTATTTGCTTTTATGCAAAGAGTCAAAGTTTTTCTCTCTATTCCTTTTTATTTTCTCTTTGGCAAGCATCATGTGGTGAGGAAAGATCTAGGCCCATATATCCAATTGGATGTGGGTAGCATCAGTTATTATTGTTGACATCACCCTTGAGGTGAATGTGTTTTGGGAGGCAAAACTATAAGCCCCTATCTTTCTATGTGTCCGGTTGAAACATTTTGCTCATGTGTATACGGTGAGTGTTAGAAATCATAGAAGACTATATGAAGGTTGAGTATGTGGACTTGCCAAAAAGCCTCCGATACGTGACCCTTCCTGAAAATATGATGAATTGTAGTTGCAAAGTTGACTGAGAACATAGTTTTTTGATTCCCAATAGAGTTTATGCTTTATACTTCGATGTTGTGATGAATTGTTACTTATTCATGAGAAGTATATGATAAAAGTTTTATGTTAAAGTTTGTTTCTATTATAATAATATACATGATGCTTATATGTTCGTATTTTGTTTTTATCGACACCTCTCTCTCTCTCTAAGCATGTGGACATGTTCTTCGGTTTCGGTTTACGCTGGAGGACAAGCGAGGTCTAAGCTTGGGGGAGTTGATACATCCATTTTGCATCATGTTTACCTACTATTATTTATATTTTTTATGTATAATAATGCTTTTTGGAGTATTTCTAATGCCTTTTCTCTCATAGTATGCAAGGTACACACAAAGAGGGAGAATACCGACAGCTGGAATTCTGGACCTGAAAAAGCTACGACAGGCTACCTATTCTGCACAACTCCAAATGAGCTGAAACTTTACGGGGAAATTTTATGGAATATATAAGAAATATTGAAGCCAATAAGTACCAGAGGGGGCTCACCGGGTGGTCACAACCCACCTGGGCGCGCCAGGGAGCCCAGGCGCGCCCTGGTGGGTTGTGCCCTCCTCAGCCCACCTCTGGTGCCCCTCTTCTGGTATATAAGTCATTTTGTCCTAGAAAAAATAAGAGGAGGACTTCGGGTCGAAGCGCCGCCGTCTCGAGCCGGAACTTGGGCAGGAGCACTTTTGCCCTCCGGCGGAGCGATTCTGTCGGGGGAACTTCCCTCCCGAAGGGGGAAATCATCGTCATCATCATCGCCAACAACTCTCCCATCTTGGGGAGGGCAATATCCATCAACATCTTCAAAAGAACCATCTCCTCTCAAACCCTAGTTCATCTCTTGTGTTCAATCTTTGTACCAGAACTATAGATTGGTACTCATGGGTGACTAGTAGTGTTGATTACTATATGGTTTATTTGGTGGAAGATTATATGTTCAGATCCATTATGCTATTTAATACCCCTCTAATCTTGAGCATGATTATCATTTGTGAGTAGTTACTTTTGTTCTTGAGGTCACAGGAGACATCTTGTTGCAAGTAATCATGTGAATTTTATATGTGTTCGATATTTTGATGGTATGTATGTTATGATTCCCTTAGTGGTGTCATGTGAACGTCGACTACATGACACTTCACCATATTCGGGCCTAAGGGAATGCATTGTGGAGTAGTTCTTAGATGATGGGTTGCGAGAGTGACATAAGCTTAAACCCTAGTATATGCACTATTCCGTTAGGGATTGATTTGGATCCAACAGTTTAATGTTATGATTAGAATTTATTCTTAATACTTTTCTTGTAGTTGTGGATGATTGCGAGGGGGTTAATCATAAGTAGGGGGTTTGCTCAAGTAAGAAGAGCACCTAAGCACCGGTCCACCCACATATCAAATTATCAAAGTAGCAAACACAAATCGAACCAACATGATGAAAGTGACTAGATGAAATTCCCATGTACCCTCAAGAACGCTTTTCTTATCATAAGAGACCGTTTTGGCCTGTCCTTTGCCTCAAAAAGGGTTGGTCTACCTTGCTGCACTTTTGTTACTATTATCGTTACTTGCTCGTTACAAATTATCTTGCTATCAAACTACTTATAGTTTCAGTGCTTGCAGAGAATACCTTGCTGAAAACCGCTTGTCATTTCCTTCTGCCCCTCATTGGGTTCGACACTCTTACTTATCAAAAGGACTATGATTGATCCCATATACTTGTGGGTCATTAGCACTCATGGATATATTGGGGGACAAGTCCACACCATCATCATCTTCCCCACCAAAGGAGACTTGAGTAACAGGTATGGGCACTCCCCTTGGCTTGTGTCAAGCTTGGGGGAGGTGCCCTGATATCATATCACCACCACTTTCTTTGCTTTTATCTATATTAGTTCGATCTTTGGTTATCATGTGATTTAGTTGAATAAAAGTTTAGTTCGATCTATTCTCGAGTATTAGTTTAATGATCTTTCTTTCCATGTAATCGAGTGGAAGTTATTTATTAAAGTTTAGTTTGAGTTTTGTTTCTTTACCTTTTTGTTTCAACAAAACAAAAGAAAACAATGAAAAAGATCATATGCTAATCTTATGTTAAGTAATGACATTACATAAAGAAAAGTACAAGTGGTAAAATTTGTTGAAAGTTGACAAACATAGCATTGGTCAATGATGCAATTCATGAAAAATTAATAAGGGAAGAGAAGATTCACATGGAAAAACACTATCTTGGACACCTTTTATGATTGTGAGCCCCCATAAAAATATTATATGCCAAAATTGTTGACATTGGACAAGGAAGACAACGTAATGATTTATGTTTGTTCATATTCACATAGAAGTTATATTGTCATAGATCCTTCAACATGTGGTGCTTGCCCAATATCTTTGCTAGCCAAAAATCCCACACTAAGTAGAGATACTACTTGTGCATCCAAAAACCCTTAAACCCAAACTCATGTTTTGAGAGTCGACCATACATACATATGGATTGAGTAAGATCCTTCAAGTAAGTTGTCATCGGTGCAATAAGGCAATAAAAATTGCTTCTAAATGTGTTTGATCATTTAGTGTAAGAGAAAATTGAGCGTTGTACGAACTTGTGATGGCAAAGTAATAAAAGTGACATACTGCATAATAAAGGTTGCCATCATAAGGGGCAATATAACGTGACATTCTTTTTCATTAAGGGATCTGGCATACAAACCAAAAAGCACATGACAATGTTTGCTTCCCTCTACGAAGGGCCTATCTTTCACTTTCATGTATTTACTTTTATGTAAGAGTCAAATTATTTTCCTCTATTCCTTTTTATTTTTCTCTTTGGCAAGCATCATGTGGTGGGGAAAGATCTAGGCACATATATCCAGTTGAATATGAGTAGACATTTATTATTATTGTTGACATCATCCTTGATGTGAATGAGTTGGGAGGCGAAACTATAAGTCTTTATCTTTCTATGTGTCCGGTTCAAACTTTTTGGTCATGTGTATGCAGTGAGTGTTAGCAATCATAGAAGATTAAATGATGGTTGAGTATGTGGACCTGCAAAAAGGCTCCGGTACGAGACCCTTCCTGAAAAGATGATGAATTGTAGTTGCAAAGTTGACTGAGAACATAGTTTGTTAGTTTTCAATAAAGTTTATGCTTTTTACTTCAATGTTGTGATGAATATTTACTTATTCATGAGAAGTTATATGATAAAGTTTGTTGTTGTTATAATAATATGCATGCCACTTCTATGTCCGTATTTTGTTTTTATCTACACCTCTCTCTCTCTCTCTCTCTAAGCATGTGGACATGTTTTTTGATTTTCGGTTTTCACTTGAGGACAAGCAAGGTCTAAGCTTGGGGGAGTTGATAGGTCCATTTTGCATCATGTTTTCCTACTGTTATTTATAATGTTTTAATGCATGATAATGCTTTATGGAGTAATTCTAATGCCTTTTTCCTCGTAATATGCAAGGTTTACACAAAGAGGGAGAATGTCGGCAACTGGAATTATGAACCTGAAAAAGCTATGTCAAAGTTACCTATTCTGCACAACTCCAAATGAGCTGAAAATTTACGCAGAATTATTTTGGAATATATAAAAAATACTAGAGCAAATAACTACCGGAGGGGGGCCACCTGGTGAGCACAATACACCAGGGCGCGCCAGGCCTCCCAGGCACGCCCTGGTGGGTTGTGCTCAGCCTAGCCCACCTCTAGCACCCATCTTCTGGTATATAGGTCATTTTGACCTAGAAAAAAATAAGGAGAGGACTTTCAGGACGAAGCGTCGTCATCTCAAGGCGGAACTTGGGCAGGAGCATTTTTGCCCTTCGGTGGAGTGATTCCGCGGGGGGGACTTCCCTATCGAAGGGGGGAAATCGAAGCTATCGTCATCACCAACAACCCTCTCCAATTTGGGAGGCCAATCTCCAGCAACATCTTCAACACTGCCATCCCCTCTCAAACCCTAGTTCATCTCTTGTGTTCAATCTTTGTACCGAGACCTCAGATTGGTACCTGTGGGTGACTAGTAGTGTTGATTACATCTTGTAGTTGATTACTATATTGTTTATTTGGTGGAAGACTATATGCGCAGATCCATTATGCTATTTAATACCCCTTTGATCTTGAGCATGATTATCATTTGTGAGTAGTTACTTTTGTTCTTGAGGTCACGGGAGAAACCTTGTTGCAAGTAATCATGTGAACTTGATATGTGTTCGATATTTTGATGATATGTATGTTGTGATTCCCTTAGTGGTGTCATGTGAATGTTGACTACATGACACTTCACCATCTTTGGGCCTAAGGGAATGAATTGTGGAGTAGTTATTAGATGATGGGTTGCTAGAGTGATAGAAGCTTAAACCCTAGTTTATGCGCTATGATACGTCTCCAACGTATCTATAATATTTGATTGTTCCATGCTGCTATATTATCAATCTTGGATGTTTTATATTCATTTTATAGTCATTTTATATCATTTTTGGTACTAACCTATTGACATAGTGCCAACTGCCAGTTCCTGTTTTTCCGTGTTTTTACATCACAGAAAATCAATATCAGACGGAGTCCAAATGCCACGAAACTTTACGAAGAATTTTTATGCACCAAAAGGAACACAACAGGCCCTAGCTGCACCTGGGGGTGCCCCGAGGGGGGCACAACCCACCAGGGCGCGCTAGGAGGCCCAGGCGTGCCCTGGTGGGTTGTGCCCACCTCGGGTGCCCCCCGGACCGCCTCTTTGCTCTATAAATACCCCAAAAATCCCATAACCTCAGGGGAGTCGACGCAATATTCATCCAGCCACCGCAGAGTCCAGAACCACCAGATTCAATCTAGACACCATCTCGGATGGGGTTCACCACCTCCATTGGTGCCTCTCCAATGATGCGTGAGTAGTTCTTTGTAGACCTTTGGGTCCGTAGTTAGTAGCTAGATGGCTTCATATCTCTCTCTCTCTCTCTCTTGATTCTTAATACAATGGTCCCTTGGAGATCCATATGATGTAACTCTTTTGCGGTGTGTTTGTTGGGATCGATGAACTTTGAGTTTATGATCAGATCTATCTTTTTATATCCATGAAAGTTATTTGAGTTTCTTTGATCTCTTATATGCATGATTGCTTATAGCCTCATATTTCTTCTCTGATATTTGGGTTTTGTTTGGCCAACTTGATCTATTTATCTTGAAATGGGAAGAGGTGCTTTGTAGTGGGTTCGATCTTACGGTGCTTCATCCCAGTGACAGAAAGGGAAACGACACATATGTATCGTTGCTACCAAGGATAAAATGATGGGGTCTATCTCTACATAGATAGATCTTGTCTACATCATGTCATCGTTCTTATTGCATTACTCCATTTCTCCATGAACTTAATACACTAGATGCATGCTGGATAGTGGTCGATGTGTAGAGTAATAGTAATAGATGCAGGCAGGAGCCGGTCTACTAATCTTGGACGTGGTGCCTATATAATGATCATTGCCTGGATATCATCATAATTATTTGAGGTTCTATCAATTGCCCAACAGTAATTTGTTTACCCA
The DNA here is from genome assembly GCF_018294505.1 of Triticum aestivum. NCBI lineage: Eukaryota > Viridiplantae > Streptophyta > Magnoliopsida > Poales > Poaceae > Triticum > Triticum aestivum. The sequence goes on from NC_057800.1 coordinate 585,095,013, forward strand.
CCGTTGATATGTTTCTCGAGAGAAGCCACTAGTGAAACCTACGGCCCCGGGGTCTTTCTTCTCATATATTTGCCTTTGCGATATACTTTTCTCTTGCATTTATTTTCAGATCTACTAATCCAAAACCCCAAAAATGCTTTGCTGCAATTTTCCCTTATTTATTTTATTTGGCGTTCGATCTATCAATCTACTACAAATTTATCACACGTCTGTTTGCCTATCTTGAGGCGCCATACCCCGAAAGGGATTGACAACCCCTTTAACACGTCGGGTTGCAAGGATTTGTTATCTGTGTGCAGGAGCTGTTTACGTTGTGTTGCTTGGTTCTCCTACTGGTTCGATAACCTTGGTTTCATATCTGAGGGAAATACCTACCGCCGTTGTTCTGCATCATCCCTTCCTCTTTGGGGAAATATCGACGTAGCTTTAAGCGACATCACGCTACTTCATAAGGGGCCGATTTGGATCCAAATGTTTAATGCTATGGTTAGATTTTATCTTAATACTTTTCTCGTAGTTGCGAATGCTTGCGAGGGGGTTAATCATAAGTGGGAGGTTTGTTCAAGTAAGAATAGCACCCAAGCACCGGTCCACCCACATATCAAATTATCAAAGTAGCGAACATGAATCGAACAAAAATGATGAAAGTGACTAGATGAAATTCCCGTGTACCCTCAAGAACGCTTTGCTTATTATAAGAGACCGTTTTGGCCTGTCCTTTGCCACAAAAGGATTGGGCTACCTTGCTTCACTTTAGTTACCATTACTGTTACTTGTTCGTTACAAATTATCTTGCTATCAAACTACCTGTTACCAACTATTAGTGCTTGCAGAAAATACCTTGCTGAAAACCACTTGTCATTTCCTTCTGCTCCTCGTTGGCTTCGACACTCTTACTTATCGAAAGGACTATGATTGATCCCCTATACTTGTGGGTCATCAACGTGCAGAAGCGGAGAAGTCCAGACATGATCTGTCTAATGGAAACACACCTAGATGAGTTCCCATTAGAGTGTTTACGTCGTCAGACTAAGATGGATCACAACTTGTCTGGAGTGATGGCGGGAGTGGTGGTTTGATTCTGTTGTGGAGAAAGGAGGTTGATGTCTCTCTAAGAGACAAAAGGATAATTTATTGGCGTGTTTGTGGGTAGTGGAGCTGAAAATCTCTGGAGGTTGACTGGGTTTTATGGTGAACCCAGGTGGAAAGATAAACACAAATCCTGGGAGATATTGAGAGAGCTGAAATATGATATGCCATGGATGATTATAGGTGACATGAACAAAATTATGTATTCCTTTGAGAAGGAAGGAGGGAACGTGTCGGGGATATACCCCGCGGTATGACCCGGCCGGACTTGGCGGCTCACAGAGACCCGTCACGTATTTGGTGATTTACTGATGACCCCAACGACGGGTCAGATAGAAGACTAGGCCCAAGGCCCAGAAGGTCGGCTTGTGTTATTGGGGGCCGGTTTACGAGGAAAGGCATAAGAAGTTTTCCCTTAAGGGGGCAGACTAGGATTTCACTTGTAATAGACTAGTCCTAATCCTAATAGGACTCCACATGTAACCCGCCCCTTCAACTTATATAAGGAGGGGCAGGGCACCCCAAGAGGGACAGGCAACAAGCAATAATCTCTATGGCTAGACACAAGGGGGGGCTTATGCGGCGACTCTCTCATGAAGCATAATGAGATCTAGCCATAAACAACATGTAGGGCTATTACCGGATGATGTTTCCCGGAGCCCGAAGCTATCTAAATCCTTGTCTTGTGCGTTGAGCCGCTCTGCGTCTCTCATCCCGATCAACCCTTCTCAAGCTACCACAAAGATGCGCTGGCCTCACGACTAAGTCCTCACACTAGGACATCTGCCGTGACAATTCCACGACAGTTGGCGCCCACCGTAGGGCCCGCGCACGGTGGTGTTGAGTTCTTGGAGGGATCTTTTCTAGGGATCAAAAAGTTCGTGATTAATCAGATGAAGAAGAATCGGCGCAGAACAATTGTGGAGGATAACCTGCCATGGAACAAACATGGGTCGAGCTGGCAGATTCGTTGGTTCAATGGTCAAAGTCATGATTGAACTTTGGAGCGGACAGATGCAAGACTAGATCGAGAGGAGAATTTAGAGTTGCATCGATCCTGCCGTCATTTCTTACGAGATCGACAGGAATTCCATCCACTGGGTCATATCGGATTGGCGCATTGGTTTCCTTTTTCCCTAGACATCCTCAAGCAAGCTGCTGGGTCAGGTCTACTCGTGCAGTCATCCATGGAGGATTTGGTAATTCGTGGTCAAATCGGCATGTGGGTCGAGGAAAGAATCGTTCGGCCACTATTCCGTACCGTGGGGAAATATCCAAATCAGCTATTTTTTAGTCTCCCTTTGCTACAAGAAGAGGCAAATCTCTCAAAGGCACAAGTTCCCAGGCCTCACATGACCTCCAAATTTGATGTCACGTGAAAGCCATCTACACTACAAGTCAAAATTCTTTGTGTTCGGCTGCTATGCAATGTCGGGATAGAGGCAGTATTTTCCAAAGACGGCAATGATGCAGGAAAGAATACGGAGCAGTTTAAAAAAGAGAAAAAAGGGGGGGCCCGACCTCAGGGAGATCCGGACGTGGATAAGTCAAGCCTGCTACGATTTGGAGAGCCACCCACGATCCGTGACTCACCTTGCTCCGCACCTATGAGCCACTGCCCCGAGCACTTTCGTTATAATGAAAAAAAACACTTTTCATCATGTCAGAAGATATACGAGGCGTTCGCGAGGTGAAGATTACACAGACTATGGCAAACTCTGGCAAAGCCCTTAAAAGGATCAACAGAAAAATTCTTGGTTATCTACGGACGCCGTATAGTGATCATCCGTCGTATAAAATCAGGTGGTATTCATCCTATACATTTTTGTTAAGTACATGTTAATTTCCTTTGACAAACAAACTACTTCGCTCTGCTGTATTTTTTGTACGCAGGATAATTGTTCACTACAAATGTGGTTTATACCATGGGTGCGGAGCACGTACTGACAACATTGTGCTCGGCGTTCGTCCGTGTCACGTTACCCGGTAAATGGACGTGTGCAAGATGCCACCCCTATAGCCCGGTCTATGTCGACTCACCGGGACCGCGTCTGCGATCGACTTGCCCATTCGCTCCGGCTTACAATGTCGCGGTCGACTCATCTCTTCGAGCCGCTTCTGATGCTGCGGTCATTTTGATGTCCGCCCTGCGGTCCGGCCTATTCAAGGTGACGGGTTGACTAACGGACTTTACGCATAGATCATCTGTCGTTCACAAATATCAGGTGATATCCATCTAAATTTATCTTATTGACATTTATTATTTTTTGTCAAAGAACAATTGCTCTGCCCTGTAATATTTTTACACAGGACAATTTGTTATGTCGTTATACCGCGGATACGGAGTGCATGCGCTAGCATTCGTCTATGCCACGCTGCTCGACAGACATGCGTGCAAGCCGTCATTCCCATGGTCCAGTCTGCATCAACTCGTCAGGACCGCGTGAATTGCCCAATAAAGCGCGCACAGGCCATCGTCCCCCGCAGTCCGGTCTACGCCAACATATGGCCGACTCGCCCGTCCGCACCGCTTACAACGCCGGTGCCGACTTTCCCCGTCTGCACCGACTTACAACACCGCGGCCGGCTCATCTGTCTTCTCCCGCGGCCGACTCGGCCGTGATTGATTTCAGCTTCACGATGGTGATCATCAACTCTGGGCGCATAATTTCTGGCCTAACATATCAGGTGAAATCCATCCATTATATTTTTACATTATATATTGCTTTCTTTAAAAGAGCAATTACTTTGGCTTGCAAGTTTTCCAATGCAGGACAAATTGTCTACTGTAAAAGGGATTATTATATCACTAAGCTATTGAATAACTCATGCCAGTTTATATCACGGTTAAATATGGAGAATCTCAAGCCAACTCCTCGAGTCGTCTTGAGACTTGGGGGCTACCATGACATGACTCGAGAATTCCGGGTCATTGGAGGGAATGATAACCCGGTTCCGGAGTACACCGCCATATTGATGAAAATTTAAAGGCCGTTAGAAAATTGTCGGTTCAAAATAAAGATTCCGGTTTAAAATCCGGTTCAAGAGACATATCTCTCCCGCAAAGCTTTGAAGCTCTCAAATCTGGTTCAAACATCCGACTCAAGGTAAATTTGTCTCTTACAAAGTTTTTAAGCTCTCAAATCCGGTTCAAACATCCGGCTCAAGGACAATCTGTCTCCCACAAAGTTTTGAAGCTTTCAAATCCGGTTTAAAGTTCTAGTTCAAAAAGAATTATCTCTCAAAAGATTTGAGTTCTCAGAAAAATTAAAGGTTGCCAAAGAGAACTTGCTGCCATGATGCGCGGTTCAAGCGTGGGTATCCTGCCTTACGGCTTACCTTATTATGGTCACTTGGGGGCTTCCTGCTCATCGAGCATAGCTGTCAGTACCCTCTTGATCGGCGTGATGCCAAAATTTATATGGTCACTTGGGGGCTTCCTGTTCAAACATAGGTCGTATTCGAACCAAAGAGAACATAGTTGTCGGTACCCTCTTGATCGGCACACTGACAAACTCACTAGGGGGATTCTTGATCATATTCGAATCATAGCTTAACCCCTTTTGGGTCTGACTTGGATCGTATTCGAATTAGGGTCGTTAAAAACCTCTCAAGGTCATTTGGGGGCTTCCTGTTCAAACATAGGTCGTATTCGAACCAAAGAGAACATAGCTGTCGGTACCCTCTTGATCGGTGCAACGCCAAAGCCACTGGGGGCTACATGATCGTATTCGAATCCTAGCTTAACTCCTTTGGAACGGTTTACTGATCGTATTCGAATCAGAAACCTCGTTTTTTATTTGGATTAAGTTTTTGCAAATAATCTTTGGTTTTGTCTTGAGATTTTTTTTGTTCAGATCTAAGTATAAGTGTGGTTTCGTTTAAACCCGGCTTGGCTTTGGACGATAAGTCGCCAGCATGTGACAATCATCATATATTTGGAAGTATTGGCTTCTAAGGATTGGGTTATCACCCTTACTGCATAGGTCATGTAAACCGGCAGTACAAATTTAATATCACAATGGTTATATGTGGGATATTATGACCCGCCCTACGGTAAACTGCCAAGGGATCTTGTGATCTACTTGTGTGCAGGATAAGACTACATTTGGGTGGTTACCCGCCCTGGCTTTTGACGTTAAGTCACCAGGGCATATGTTGTTTAAACTCTGTGCAGGATTTACAGAGCTATGATTTACATAAATGATTAAGTTCTAGCCCATCATCAAAGATTGAAATTGGTGTCTCAAAAGGGTTATCAATTCTTGATTTTCTCAAAGGCTATAAGCCGCCGGGTTATAAAAATTCCGGCTTACAATGGAGGCATATTAAATCGCCATCGGCCAAGAGCCACCGGGTATTTAAACTCCGAATTTACTTGTCAACAGATAAGGTATCCAAAGTCGCTTTGGCGCAATGGCTATTATTTTATCAATGGATATGATTTATTCTACAATGGAAAGAATAGTCCCGAGTCGCTGTAGGCTTACGACCCGACACTTGGGGGCTACATTATTCAGATTGAGATTATATCAAATATGCATGTCCCATGTCACTGCCAGCATGCACCATGGCACTTGGGGGCTAATTTAAAGTCATTTTTTGATCAACTTATTGAAGACCCGACTCATCCCATCGTAATGAGCCGGCCCTTGGGGGCTACCAATTGCTCCTGTCAAAAATTCAAGGTACACACGCCTCAGTCCATTATATTGAAAGATCCACTACTCAATTGGAAGAGTACAAAGCTCTTAACCTTATGGACGTGGGTTCAAGCCCCATGGTGGAGATTACATCATATGATGTTATTATCAATGAATTATATACAAAGTCCCAGCTTAGTATTATCTTACTGAGCCGACCCTTGGGGGCTACACGTTGCTGCTCAAGTCTACATGATCATATTTACAAAGTCCCTGCTCATTATTGCTTAATGGCCCGGCCCTTGGGGGCTACATTGGTTGAAGTTTTTATGGGCATCAGGCAATTACAAGTCCCAGGTTGCTGCAAGCATGACAACTCGGCACTTGGGGGCTACATATATGGAGTATTCAGTCTTTACTAGTGACTGAGATGAACAAACATGGATTTCTTCAAAGTGGTAGTATTTATATTGAAGCAAGTTTTAAGCCATCACTTTGTTCTGCTCAAGACTTGGGGGCTATAGGTAATATGGATATAAGGGAGAAATGTTTTCCAATTTTCAGTTTTGAGCAAACCAGATTGACCCGGTGTCTCCAACAATAATGACCCGGCGTCACCAACAATCATGACTCGACATCACCAATAACTATGACCCGGCGTCGGCAACAATTATGACCCGGTGCTATCAATATTTACAAACCGGATATTTTGGCAATGATAAACCGGCAAGTTCTACAAGCCGGCTGAAAATCAGATGAGTATTTCAAGACCAATATTTTTGTTAAGCATTGGGAGCTGAATCAAATATTCTTCACAATATATTTCTGTGAGAAGCCAATTGATTATGAAGCTGGTTTACTGACCCGGACTTTCCAGAAGGAGGAAATAACAAGGACTTAAGGGTGATCGGGATCAGTTTAACATGGATAAATCCAAATTAAACTGGGGGCTAATGTCGGGGATATACCCCGTGGTATGACCCGACCGGAAGTATGACCCGACCGGACTTGGCGGCTCACAGAGACCCGGCACATATTTGGTGATTTACTGATGACCCCAATGGCGGGTCAGATAGAAGACTAGGCCCAAGGCCCAGAAGGCCGGCTCATGTTATTGGGGGCCGGTTTATGAGGAAAGGCATAAGGAGTTTTCCCTTAAGGGGGCAGACTAGGATTCCACTTGTAATAGACTAGTCCTAATCCTAATAGGACTCCACATGTAACCCCCCCTTCAACTTATATAAGGAGGGGCAGGGCACCCCAAGAGGGACAGGCAACAAGCAATAATCTCTAGGGCTAGACACAAAGGGGGAGCCGGCTTATGCGGCGACTCTCTCATGAAGCATAATGAGATCTAGCCACAAACAACATGTAGGGGTATTACCGGTTGATGTTTCCCGGGGCCCGAAGCTGTCTAAATCCTTGTCTTGTGCGTTGAGCCGCCCTGCGTCTCTCATCCCGATCAACCCCTCTCAAGCTACCACAAAGATGCGCTGACCTCACGACTAAGTCCTCACACTAGGACATCTATCGTGACAATTATAAGACAGACGGCTTACCAAAGATGGCGGCCACCATTTGGGACACCCGGCCCTTTAAAACATTCAGCTCTATTGAAACCTCTTCAAGGGCTGCTTCGGCCTTCTCGGCGCGTCGTATCAGAAGCGTTTTTTCCTCTGCTCAGGTTTTCTTCTTGGCAGTGAAGCTAGTCTTTAAATTTTCTATCTCAGAGAGACTTATTTGCAATTTGGAGTTAGCAGACTTGATTTCTGCCTCCTGACCCGCTAGTCGGGTCTTCGCATCAGTCAATTGTGAGCTCAGTTCAGATAAGGCATTCTGCAAAAACGACCCAGATGAGTCAAGATTTCGCTTAAGGTTCAAAAATCAAGATTCAAGTCTCAAGTACTTTACAAAAACCACTTGACACTTGGGGGCTAATGTATGCCAAAACAATTTCTTATGACTCTAAAGACATACTTGAAGTCCCAAGTACTTTACAAAGTAATAGCACTTGGCACTTGGGGGCTAATGTATGCTATTCAGCAAGTTTCTCAAGGTTAAGTCGGATTATGAAGTTCTTTGAATATGGTACAAGACAATTTAAAGTGCCGGCTCATTTATGATCAAAATGAACCGGCCCTTGGGGACTACAGGTGAAGCTTTGTTCTATTTTATTGAACTCAAGAAAAGTTTCAAAGGTAAAAGTCTTGGCCTATATTATAAAGTCTATAGATCATTCCAGTTCTCTCATAATCTGAAGACTTGGGGCTGGCGGAATATAGATAAGCCGGAAGAACATACCTCGTATTTCAGCTGCAACTGTTTGACCATTTCGATCTCTGAGTCGCGACTGGAGTGCACATGGCTGAGATAGCCGGATAAAATATCGTTGGCATTCAGATGATCATAACGTGCAACATCAAAGCGCACTTTCTGTCTCTCCAATGCCTCTTGTTTCGCCGTGTGGCGAGCCAACACGGTTGGATTCCACGGCTCAACAAAGCGGCTCCCGGTGATCAAAATGTCTTGCGCAGACGGTGATGGCGGGTTGGCTGAGCTTGATGGTCCAGTTGCGGAAGGATTCACGGTGGTGTCATCAAACGACGGCTCAGGAGGATTGCTTCTACATTGACAGGCGGGTCTTCTGGAGTTTCAATTGATGGAGGAGAAGGTGGCCTTGCCGGTTCAGGAGCAAGGACTGGCGGGTCTTCCACCGGTTTAGTCACCTTGGCCTTCTTAGACTTAGCTTGGCCACTAAGTGAAAGATTATAGGACTGTCAGTATAAAGAGACAATTTGAAAAACATGGAAGACAAAGGATTTTTCCTTACCCAGGGCAGTCTTGAAGGCCGGAAACTGGGTTTGAGACAAGTCGCGAGAAGAGCGAGATACCTCCTGCAAAGATAAAGCAAAGTAAGTAATACAAGGAAGGACATCCATTAACAGAAAGTCGAAGACAAAGAAATAAACCTCATTCTGGTGTTTTTGGGGAGTTTGTTGAAGAACAACAGCCGGTTCGTCTTCGGTCCGGACTTGATGGCGGCTCTCATGTTGCTTCTTTTTCAAAAGAAAGTGAGGATCCAGATAAGCCAAAGGGTGTGAAAACCTTACTTTCCGGGTTACGACTCGAAGTTTCTGTCTTGGCAAATGGGCTGAGTCGGAGGAAATAGTTACCTCTTCTTCCACGGCCCGACTGGCCCAGTGTCATCCTGATAATGATCAGTGTTAATAAGATTATTAAAAAGTTGTCCAAGGGAGTCAAGGGCTACCTCTAACTCAGAAGTATCGTCGAGTTTCATCATATCTTCAGCGGTGCTCTTCTTTTTCTTTTTTGACCTCCGGGTCGTTTTCTTAGCGTTTATAGCGGCGGCTCTTGCTTTCTTGGCAGCTTCATGGTCATATTTAACTTTCCATAAATCAGATCTGGCCTGCAGACAGGTAAAAACAAGATGAGGGGTCAGGCAAGTATTAAACAATACGGCTAGGAAAATGCAAAGGAGGGAGATCAGAGTGTCCTTACTTCTGGCACCGGGTTAAGCTTGCAAAAGGGGTTTAACCCGATGATACTGCAGTCTTCGTATTTCCCGTTCACCAAAAGGGTTGACATTGAAACAATATCTTCTTTCGTTAGTTGAACGGAGATGTGACAAAGAGAGTCATCTGGGCCTCCACCATACTCGTACATCAGTTTTGACCGACGACTTAGAGGGATAACCCACCATGAGATCCAGCAGCGGGCCAGATCAACTCCGGTTAAGCCATTTCCTAATAATGCATTAATCCTCTTTATTGATGGGATCAGCTTCTTGCGTTCGACAACAGTAAGCTTGTTAGGGAGCGCGAACTTGGAATCAAGACGTTCGGGGCGATAACCCGGCAGTGGCTTCTCGTTTGCTAGTATGTCTTGACAATAGAACCAAGTCTGATTCCAGTCTTTTGGATGACTCGGTAAGACTATGAGGGGGAAGACAGCGCCCTGCCGGTGCTGAATTGAGATGCCTCCAAGCTCCAAGCTAAGGCCGTTGGTGCACTCGTTCTGCCGGTTCACACAAAAATATTCTCTAAACAGCTCCACGGTCGGCTCTTCCTGAAGATACACCTCACAGAGCACTTGGAAGTTACAGATGTTAGAAATGGAATTCGGCCCGATATCTTGAGGGTGGAGTTTGAAAAAGTGGAGAACCTCTCTGAAGAACTTTGAGTCGGGCGGTGAGAAGCCACAATTCATATGGTTAGTAAAAACAATCACTTCGCCATCTCTTGGATTGGGCCGTTCTTCGTCTGGGTTAGGGGCACGGTAAGACATGACATCTTTTCCAGGCAAAAATTCTATGGTGAAGAACTCCTTCGAACGTTCCTCAGTTACGGTTGAGGGAACCCAGTTGCAGATGGTTGGTGCTTTGGACGGCATGATGTTCAAAAACGAACTGAAAAGAAAGGCAACATGCCGGTTCAATTCAATGGTAAAATTAACAGTTAAATGATGATAATACAGGGGAGTAATGGCGGCTTAGTTAAGGGCTAATGCCATATATAGAAAAGTAAGCTGGCACAGTAAGCCACCATGACTACAGATATTTGAGAAAGCAAATTCAGCTAAGTGTTGAGACAAACAAGTTTCCTAATTGCTTGCTATTATTCCAGATCAAATGGCTATTCAAAATGGGAAAAATTCTAGACCTAAAAAGTTTAGCGCAGATGAGTCTATAAGTTCTAATTAGGCCTTTGAACCAGAGAAAGGGATCTGTGGGTATCAAGAGTAGGCACAAAACCACTACCGCACAAGCATATATATCTTTTTGGATCAAGAAGAGGCCTGCGGTGGAAGAACTACGAAGAACTGTGATGAACTATGAAGAACACGCAGAAGCCTGGAAACCCTAATGCAGATCTGAGAAGCAAAAAGGAGAACACTTACAGCCACAGGTCTTCTGCGGAGGTCGCCGCTGTTTTCTCTGGACTGATTCGAGTTGATGCAGCGGCCTAGGTCGACGGAGACGGAGGTGAAGCGCGACGGCGGCGAGGCTCGAGTAGTAGAAGGGTTGCGAGAGGAAGAAGACGGAGAGAGAGAGAATAATGAGGAAGGCCGAGGCGTGCCTATTTATAAGAAAAAGGTGAACAAACGGGCGCGAAAATCGAGGAAGAGCCGAATAATGGTTATCCAACTACACAAACGCCTCGATTCTCGGAAGGCATTAAAGATGAAGATCCGTTGGGGAATGACGTCATAGAAGTTTTTTTTGTTTTCAAGAGATGGCGTCATGGCGGGTTACAAAAAGCTTCTGCAAAGATAAGAAGATGGATTTTGTTTAAGTGTTGAAGATTAACAAAGAACAAAGTTCAAAGTCAACCTGGGACCTAATGTTGATATAGCTATCAGTTATGACCCGCCCAGGAGGGGCCGGGTCAGCTCCAGTGGCGGGTTACAAAGAAAGCTCAGTAAACATTCAAGACGATAGTTTATTAAATCTTATATAAGGCCCAAGGGCCTAGAGGCAGCTTAAGGCCCAATATTGTAAACCGTCATATGTAAGGAAATACTTGTAAAGAAAGGCATGTAAAGGAAGTCACCGAGCCGGACACGATTATGAGCTGGCCAGGACTCTGTAAGCCACCAGGCATCAACCCGTGTATATAAGGGGACGACCTGGTGGCGGCTTAGGGCAAGAAACAAGAGATCGATAACCAAGCCGGCGAGTTAAGTCTCTTGGTGATCGAAACCCCAGCAATACCAACACAACTAGACGTAGGCTATTACCTTCATCGTAAGGGGCCGAACTAGTATAAAACCTCTCGTGTGCTTTGTCCCGATTAACCCCTTTAAGCTTCCTAGTTGTGATGGCCCTATGACTAAGTCCTTTCGCTAGGACATCTTCCGTGACAATTCCACGACAAAACAAGAGACCAAACCACTTCATGCAGTGTTCAGAGATGTGGTTGCTGAATTAATTTATCAGATCATGGGTTCATTGGAGAAAAGTTTACATGGCATCATGCTTTGATTAGAGAACGGCTGGACCGTGCTCTAGTGAATGAGGGATGGAACCAAATGTTCCCAGGTTTAGTTTTGGAACATCTTGACTACTATAAATAGACCACATCCCAATTATTATGAACCTCCATGAGGAGATCACACAAGAGTCAGTGGGGGAGGCAGTACTTTGATTTGAAGCACGTTGGCTCAAGGAGGAGAGGTTTCGTGATGTAGTTGAGGAAGCATGGCAGTCTTCAGATGGAAACTTGGGACTTGCAGAGAAGATAGCACTTATCCACAAGCGACTGCATGAATGGGATAAAACAGTACTGAAGAAATCATCAAAGAGAATAAATAATGTTCAGAGGGAAGTAGAACAAGTTGCAAAGGATAGCTTGACACATCAGAACGTTCAAAGGTAGAAAGATCTAGCCAAAGAGCTTGAGAGATTGCTATAGATGGAGGAAATCCATTGGGCCCAAAGGAGCCGGATCAACTGGCTCGTGTTCGGTGATAAAAATACATCATATTTCCAGAATTTCACCTCTGCTAGAAGGTTAGGGAATAGGATAATTAAATTAAGAGATGATCAAGGTGCATGGTTGGAAGGTACTGACCCGGTTTTCCTTGAAAAGGTTAATCCAAGAGTGACAAATGAGATGAATGAGGCCTTGTTGAAACCTTACACGGTAGATGATGTGAAAAAAGCTATTTTTTCAATTGGAGATATGAAGGCTCTGGGGACGGATGGTTTGCATGATGTTTTTTTAAGACGTGTTGGCATATCCTTAGTGAGGCTCTTACTGTAGAAGTCTTGAATGCTATGAATAATAAAGTAATCCCATATGGATGGATGATACGGTCATTGTCCTCATCCCCAAGGTCGACACCCTTGATAGAATCACCCAATACAGAACAATAAGTCTATGTAATGTACTATACCAGGTGATCTGCAAAATGATAGCTTTTCGTCTTAAAACTTGCCTTGATGAAATTATCTCTCCGGTGCAGAGTGCATTCGTACCTGGTCGTCTTATTACAGACAATATTCTTTTGTCTTATGAATGCCTCCACACAATAAAAAATAAGAAGAAGGGGAAAGGAGGATATTGTGCTATTAAACTTGATATGCATAAGGCCTATGACAGGGTAGAATGGAAATTCTTGGAGAGAATTATGGAGAGATTGGGCTTTCATAGAGAGGTTATTGATCTCTTAATGCCATGTGTTACCTCCGTGACTTACAAGGTGAGGTACAATGATCAAGAAACAGAAGGATTCATCACAACAAGGGGGCTCCGACAAGGAGACCCCTTATCACCATACTTATTTCTTATGTGTGCAGAGGGATTATCTAGTGCTCTAGCTCAAGCAGAGGTTCGTGGCATTGAAGGGGTAAGGGTGTGCAGGAATGCACCATCAGTTTCACATTTACTATTCGGTGATGATTCCCTAATTCTTATGAAGGCGGATATGAATAATGCAACCTCATTGAGACATGTACTAAATGACTATTGCACAAGCTCTGATCAGTTGGTGAGTGAAGGGAGAGTAGCATATTCTTTAGCCCTAATGTGAATTTGGATGTCAAAGCTGAAATTTGTGCAGAACTCAATATTATGACAGAAGCCCTTTATGACACATATCTTGGCCTTCCTTCCATGATTGGTTTAGATAGGAGTGACAGTTTTACTCACTTGGTGGAAAAGGGTAGTTAATCAGATGAAGGGTTGGAAAGAGAAATTGCTATCACTTGGGGGTAAGGAAATTTTATTAAATGCCATTATCCAGTCTATACTTGTTTTTGCTATGGGTGTGTTTAAAATCCCAAAGAAGGTTTGTAAACAAATCATAGATGACATCTCTACTTTTTGGCGGGGTGATACAGAGGAGGAAAATAAAATGCACTGGTTAGCATGGTGGAAGATGTGCATACCAAAAGTTAGGGGAAACATGGGATGTAGGGATCTCCATGCTTTTAACTTAGCAATGTTGGCAAACCAAAGTTGGAGATTGATAACCCATCATGAAACTTTATGTGCCGGAGTTTTACGAGCTAAATACTTCCCTGGCGGTAATTGTAATGCCCCGGATGTAATTTACCATATTTGTATTCCAACTCCTGCTATTTTCGGCTCTAAGTTATGATATTCCCTCGTGGTTGGGTTTTGTTTTCATTTTGCATTTTGTCCATGTCATGCATTTCATATCATGTCATCATGTGCATCGCATTTGCATACGTGTTCGTCTCATGCATCCGAGCATTTTCCCCGTTGTCCGTTTTGCATTCCGGCGCTCCTATGTCCTCCGGCGCCCCCTTTTGCCTCTTTTTGTGTGCGGGTGTTAAACATTCTCGGATTGGACCAAGACTTGCCAAGCGGCCTTGGTACACTACCGGTAGACCGCCTGTCAAGTTTCGTGCCATTTGGAGTTCGTTTGATACTCCAACGGTTAACCGAGGAACCGTAAAGGCCTCGTGTGTGTTGCAGCCCAACACCCCTCCAAAGTGGCCCAAAAACCCATCCAAACCCCCTTCATCTCGGTCGTTCGATCACGATCGCGTGGCCGAAAATCGCACCTCATTTGGACTCTCCTAGCTCCCTCTACCTATAAATATGTGCATCTCCCCGAAATTTGCGGATGAAACCCTAAAAGCTTCCCCTCTCCGCGCCGGACGTGTCCGCCCATCGCCGGACATGCATCCACCGCCGCCCGCGCCCAATCGGGGCTCGCCACGTGTCGCCGCCGCCTCCCACCACCATGCGGCCCGCGGGGCCCGGAGCAGGCCCGCATGAGCCCGTGGGATCCGCCGCCGCCAGCGCCCGAGCGCGCCGCCCCGC